>NW_007732133.1:139138-141585 GCF_000696425.1 Galeopterus variegatus
TTTTTTGCCTCTCTCTCAAAGTAAAAAATAGAATGATTACAGGTGTTTTGACCACCACACTTATGTTTTTAATTTTAGGAGAATATCTGTTAAGCTTCCTAGCTCCCTTGACAAAAATTTCCATCTTCCTTATGGTCCTAATTCAATTTTCTGACAAGTTGAACATGATTTGTCTTAACACTTTCATTCTCCCGTCAAGGCGAACACAGTCTGCTCAAACATATGGTCTCTTTTGGCAATTTATTCTGCATACCCTATGACTTGGCAAACTTTGGAGACCTTGAGTACCTGGATTGAAGAAAAATCAAAAAAAGGACTTGTTGGACTCGATGGCTAATGGGTGAACTGCTTACTATTCTTTCATAGACAGCAACATTAATCCACATTGAAAATTTGTCACCAGCATTTATAGCACATGGCGTTAATCTAAAGGAATTTTACCTTTACTCTTCTCTGTAGGCCAGTGAGCTAATATTATTAGAGTGAAAATACCTCACTTTTGACTACTTATCTTATGATGACTCTTCTATACGAAAACAGAAAGGCAGCTTTCTTCTGGATTTTAAGTCTGAGAATCAGTATTCTAAAACATTTCCATCATAATTTTACCAGTGAGAAAAAGAAGGAAAAAAGTCTGAGATACACAAAAGGACTATCAAACTCTATTAGTGATCCATAGTTGTTTTTTCTCCTCATAATGGCGCCATAACTTAAGGTAAATATATAGAATGAGGATACATAATAAATTCATCTTTCAAAATTGTATATGACATCATACTTTTGAAAGTATCATTTTTCTATATTTCATGGGTGTATTTGAATATAGGAAACAACCAAAGATATTTTAAATTGTGTCTGATGAATCAGTAAGTGATCAATTTATACAACAAATATGAACTAATAGGTACTTAATAAAATTTTTTCTGAAGATAACGTCCTAATATTTGTGAAATTGTAACATAGTCTTTGGAATAAATAAACATTTTCATAATGAGCCTACTTTGAAACAATATATTCATATGTATTTGCATATTTTGCCCTGTTAAGCAAAGAAAACCATAAAGGTAGTAGCTAGCATGGGGCATTAGAGTGAGAGAGACTTGCCAAAAACAATAGAAATAGACTGTAGTAGCCTAAGTTAATTACAGTATTCTTATGGGTTAAATTGTGTANGCCCGCACCTCGCTCAGCCAGTGAGCGGGAACTGGTCTGTATGTGGGATCCAAACCCTTGGTGGGAGCGCTGCCTCGCTCCCAAGCGGCGCACTGTAGCAGTGCGCCACCGGGCCGGCCCTCCATAGTTACATTTCAAAATCGAAGTTTTAAAAATACTGTGTTTCTGATGATGTAAGTAAAGTGTGCTCATTATTGAAAAGTAAGGAGAAATAAAATTTCATAAAGAAAGAGGTAAGAGATGCCCAGGTAAGTCTACTGTTAACATTTTGTTATATATCATCTCTGTTTGCTATCAATTTATTAGATAGATTATTGTTATATTGTATTTACTAGGTTGTAATCTGAATATGTTGTTTTTCTCATGGAGATAATCTCAAGTGATTAAATGTCCAACTGCAATATGATTTTTAATGACTTTTTATAGTATTTCATTACTTGGATGCAGAGTGTCTTACCAGACCAATTATTTATTATTGAACATGTCACCTGTTTCCAATTTCAATGACCTTCCCAGACTCTACTTCCATGTCTGATAGGATTTTTACAGGCTCTTTCGGAATGAAATGACACTTTCCATTCGCTTAAAGTATTAACAAGAATAGTCAGTAAACATGATTATTGTGACATAACGGAATGAGCTGTGGCATGATTCTGATTCTAATCCAAATTAATTATAGGAACTCAAGTAAGTTCAATTCTCTGCATGTCAGTTTCCTCTTGTATAAGGTAGAGATAGGGTCAGATAACTACTTATCCTTCAAGCCCTAACATTCTCTTTTTGCTGTGGATGTTCCCTAAATTTTTGATGGTATACAATCAATGAATAAAAAAGCAAGAAGCAGTTTTGTTTTCATGTAATCATGCTTTTCACGTAATCTATCCCACCTTATCCTATACGTTATTTCCTAGTTTCTGACTTTGAAGATTCTTTCAGAGATGGCTTTTCATATTTAAGTGTAGTATAAAGGTGAATAATAATGAGACAGGTACATCATACTGTTTTTATTCATACTGGGTCACCAACCAGAAGAACTCCAACACTTCAGCTAGGCATCCCTCAACACAGGAACATAATAACTGGTCTCCTTTTATACTCATGATCCCTGATGTTGGCCCTTATTGTTGTCCGGATGTCATATTCCACTTCCAAAGTCTGTTCTGTGTTCAAATATTTTAGAAACTATTTCCTACCTTTTTCTTCTCCTCACATCTCCAGTATCTCCTACTCCATCATCACTCACAGATAATGAACTTGTTCTTATCACTAACAAA
>NW_007732134.1:0-52805 GCF_000696425.1 Galeopterus variegatus
ATTAACTAAGACCAGGAACTTGGCCAGTAAGAAGGAAGTCTAATGGGAGCCAGAGGCCACCGAAGTGAGAGATTCAGTAACTGCAGAACCAACCAGTACTGTATGTCAAACACAAAACAAAATGCTCAGAAGCTAGCTAAGGCAGAGAAACACAAATAAGTCCATCAGTAGGTTTATAAGATAGGATATACACTAGTAGTGGAAAATTCTGTTGCACATCACTAGGGAAAAGATGGGATGAAACAGAATATATCTCTGTGGTTTCCCCCTGCCTAGTCTGTGTAGCAGAAAAGAGGTAGGAGCCTTATGGGCCAGCTCTGCCCATGTAAGTGCAGGGATTGCCTAAGTGGTAAAATCATTGCCCCAGAGCCAGAAGACCTATATGGGAGTCTTATGGATGCATTTCTTATTGCCTTAGATTCATACATGTAAAATGACAACCATAGTAATTTCCCTGCCTACTTCACAGGGTTGTTGAAAAGCAACCATAGTAATTTCCCTGCCTACTTCACAGGGTTGTTGAAAAGCAACCATAGTAATTTCCCTGCCTACTTCACAGGGTTATTAAAATAATAGATGCATAACAAAATAAGAGATGTAAGAGGCCATACATTATTTAAATGTAAATTATTCTAAGCATCTCCACGTCCATTTTGAAAATAAGCAATAAGTGTAAACATACAGATGCTTACTAAATGAATGCATTTCTATAACTTCTTCCCATTACAAAATGATATATTGTTAAAAGCATTGAAAACACAGAATAGTTCTAAGAAAGTAAAAAACAAAACAAAAGAAAAACAGTCTGCCCATTTGTCATTCCATCATACAGAGCTGATTGTTTTTTGTTTTTGTTTTTGTTTAATACAGAAACTGGGAAATTTTGTTGTTGTTTTCTTTTTGAGGCTGCAAGATAGTACAGATGGTCCTCCACTTGAAGACTGCTCTAGCTAAAAGCATTGAAAACACAGAATAGTTCTAAGAAAGTAAAAAACAAAACAAAAGAAAAACAGTCTGCCCGTTTGTCATTCCATCATACAGAGTTGATTGTTTTTTGTTTTTGTTTTTGTTTAATACAGAAACTGGGAAATTTTGTCGTTGTTTTCTTTTTGAGGCTGCAAGATAGTACAGATGGTCCTCCACTTGAAGACTGCTCTAGAATCAAATTTATAGAACATTGTATAGAGAGATTAAAGAGAATTAAAGGTGAAAATTCCAGGATTCAGTTCAAAGAGATTAAAATTCTCTGAATAAGAACAGAACAGGGATTTGGGGTGGAAAGCCCAGATAAAGGCAAAAGAGAGGAAGGATAGAGAAGTATACGTCAGCTAGCTATGGTGCCCAGCTAGTTGGTCAAAGATCAGTCTAGATGTTGCATGTATATATGTGTGTGTGAATATATGTATACATCATATATGTCATATGATATAACATTTTAAATATATATATATCAGTCCATTTCTGTTGATTATAACAAAATACATGGAACTGAGTATTTTATAAAGAAAACAAAATTTTTTGCTTACAGTTTCAGAGGCCAGGAAGTCCAAAATCCAGGGAACACATCTGGTGAAGGCTTTCTTTTCTGGTGACTTCAGTGATGGCGGGGTATTACTTTGGAAAAATGGTGTAGCAGAGAGAGCAAAGTTCTCATTCCCTCTCTTGTTAAAGCCCTCAGTACCGTGACCTGGTCACCATTATTAACCCGTTCACTACTGCACGGTCCTACAATCCAATCACCTCTTCAAGGTCCCACCTTTCAATCACCATAATAGGATTTCCCACCCTCTTAACAGTCACAGTGGGGGCTAAGTTTCTAATACATAAAACTTGGGGAACACAATTCAAGCTTTAATGAGTTTGAGGAATATTCAATCCACTGCATATATGTAATTTTTTTAGATGAGATTAAAATTTCAGTAAAGCATATTACCCTCCATAATATGAATGGGCCTCATGTAATCAGTAGAGGCCTTAAGAGCAAAGACTGAGGTTTCCCAAAGAAGAAAGAATTCTCCTCAAGACTGCAACATAGAAACCCTGCTTGAGTTTCTAGGTTACTGGCCTGTCCTACAGATTTCAGACTTCCCAGCCCCATAATTGTGTGATTGCTTAAAATAAATCCCTTTATACAGAGATAGACAGACAGATATTGATATCTCTCTCTCTGTCTTTTCTCTCTCTCACTTTCTGTCTCTCTTTCTCTCTCTGTCTATAAAGCTATCTAGCTAGATACACACATTTATATGTATATCTCCCCTTGGTCCTGTTTTTCTGAAGAACACTGGAAAATATAAGCAGTCACCAAGAGACAGGCTAGCCTGAGGTGGAACATCTCTGAGGACTCCCTGGGATCGGTGTGTAGCCAGAGGGTTTTGAGTGCTGTGAGTTAAATCCTACCGCATTATCCCAAATGTCCATAAAGCTGCTGTACTCAAACATGCTTTGCGTGTTTGGTAAATTAAGGACTGTTTTAGTTCATTCAGGCTGCTGTAACAAAATGCCATATACTAGGCAGCTTATAAAAAATATAAATTTATTTCTCAGAGTTCTGGAGACTGGGAAGTCCAAGATCAAGGCACAGAGATTGGACACCTGGTGAGGGCCCACTTCCTGGTTCATAGGCAGTGACTTCCTGCTGTGTCCTAACATGGTAAAGGAAAGAGACAGCTCTCTGGGGCCTTATCCATATGGGCACCAATGCTGTCATGAGGACTCCATCCTCCTAAAGGCTCCATATTTTAATACCAGCACATTGGTGATTAGGTTTCACCATATGAATTTGGGGGGGGGGGAACAAACACTCAGACCATAGCACGGATCTTTAGTTTAAGATTGAGGGGTGCAAGATTTCATATCTAGAATGGCTTTGGGTAAAGAGGGAAGACCAAATTCAAAACTGAACTAGTGAGTTCAGAATTTGGTAGGCAGGAAGGTAGGAACATTGAGGATACCAGGAAAAGTCAAATCCCTAAAATTCTGAGCAATGTTGGAAAGGTATTCAACTCCCTGCCAGATATAGCAGAGTAAGTTCAAGCCAATTTTATATGGACCTAAGGTAATAATTCTGGAAATTTTGAGAAGAGACCTCAAACCTTGAGGTTATGATCACAGGCTTCCCAAGGTAACAGTGCAGGAGTCAACGCCGTAATAGCCTTGCCCACACACTCTCACTCTTCTGAAGCCTGGAGCATGCAGGTTTCATAAAAACAGGGTCTCTCTTCGCATATTGTTTCATGGCTTGCTTTTGTCACCCAGCAGTATCCTGTGAACATTTCCTTAGCCTTTTACCTTTTAAATATCTAATGAGCATGTATTATCTTATTGTAACTAAATATTTGCTGAATGACTAGATAAAAGAATTGTATATACACACTACAATTTATTTAATCTCTCTTGTACTTCTGAACACTTAAATTTGGCCCATATCTTCATGGTAATGAGAAATAGAAGGGTGATCATTCTTGCACAGATATTTTTATATACATCTAATCAATTCCTAAATGTGACATTCCTTGGTGAAAATATATGCACATTTTAATGTGTTTGAAATGCACTGCCAAGTTGCCCTCCAGAAATGTTGTTCCAATTTACATACCCACCACTGGAAGATGAGAGTGTCCATTTTTCTGCCCAGCACTCAGATAATTATTTCTTTTAGTCTTTGCCAATTTGACATAAAAACAGTATTTAATTGTTGTTGTAATTTTCATTTTTTGGCTACTAGTGTAGTTGAAAAATTTTAAACTTGTTTACTTGCCATTTGTATTTCTTCATTGGTGATTTTGCAATTTATGTCTTTGTCCTTAATTTCTACTGTAATGTTTTGGGGTTTTTTCTTATAGATTTGTAAGAACTCAGTATATTAAGGATACTAAAATCTTTTCACTACCTTTTTTGAAAATATTTCCTTGTTGATAATTTTATCATTTTTATAGTTTTTGTAAGAAAAAAAAGCTTATTTTAGGTAATGATATATGTAAATACTTTCTCCTTTCATTGCTTAGAAAAATTTTTACCCTATTATTGTGTAAGTGTCAGATCAATACTTTCAGTCTTTTATAGTTTTTGTAAGAAAAAAAAAGCTTATTTTTAGGTAATGATATATGTAAATACTTTCTCTTTTCATTGCTTAGAAAAATTTTTACCCTATTATTGTGTAAGTGTCAGATCAATACTTTCAGTATTTTCATATACTTCTGTTTCACCATATCTCCTCTAACCCACCTATATTTTATTTTGCAGTATGGTTCATGTTAGGGAATGAAATTAATTGCTTTCAACATAAGTTATTGAATAAATTCATTCTTTGTCCAAGAATTTAAAGTGCTACCTTATTAAATACCAATTCATATATGTATATATGAATACTTATTATTTTCCTTTAATAGTTGGTGCTATGTTTTTGCAATTGCTGTAGGTTTAAGATAAATTATAAACAAAGTACTTAACAAAGGAAGTGCCCCTCATTCTTATTTTCTTAGCTCTTTTCCTCTCTTGATTCTTTAAAATGAACTTAAAAATATTCTGGGAAATTTGAAAAAAAAAATCCTGAAGCAACATTTATTGGTCTTTCATTTAAATTTTAAACTAATTTAGGGGAGGTTTTATAATCTTTTCATTTTTAAAAGTAGTTTTGTGCCACTCAGGAAACTTTTGTAGTGTTTGCCATATGTTCGTATGAATTTCTTTTCAGTATACCTGCATATTATTGTAAATGGAATATATTTTTGTTAGATTTTAATTGATAATTGCTACATACAGGATGTTGATTTGGACAGTTAATTTTTAAATTTATTTACTTTTCTACAATTTCTTTGAAACTGACCCACTTACAATGTTTCCTTATCATAACCTTCTATTTTTAAGGAAGAAAATACTAAGATTTACACAAAACGATCAGTTTTGTCTCTCCTTTTCCAATAATAATGTCTTTTCTATTTTTCTTGATTTACTGCATTATCTAGAATGCCCAGAAGAAAAGTTTTAAGTTATGGTAGCAAGCATACTTTTCTTGTTTCTCATTTTAATAGGAATACCTGTGGTATTTCACCATTACGTAATATATATTTTGATATATATTTTTAAAGTGGTTTAAAGTAATTATGCTATGAAAGTATCCTCCTAATCTTAGTTCTGAGTGTTTTTAGTTCTATTGGACTCAGATGTATAACTTAATCCAAGATAAAGGAAACAGCATGATTTCAGAGTCAAGTACAATGTTAGTAAAAGTAGATTGTCAGACATACTGCACATAATAGATTATCCTATATTTCAAGAACAACTACGGCAGGATGTTTAATCACTGTACATTTGATCGAGATTTAACACCACCAATGATTTCTGTCAGTCCCTTGCCTTCTCCTTGCCAGTAACAATATGTCCCACATTCACCAAAAATACAACATGGCAGCTGTAATAAAAAGCAAACACGTAAACAAAATTGCCCAGTAGTGGGCTGGGGTTGTTAAGACCAAGTTCGGGATCTGTTGTGTCTTCATTTTTTAATCCTATAATCAGCAGAATCTGGGTGCAGTTTTGGACTTCACTGTGAGAAACGAATAGCTATTTAGATAGGTTTTGAAATGACTCTGGAGAAGACCTGAGCATATCTACTGAGCCATCTAGTGGCTACAGGGTGCACCTGAATAAAAAAATGACTGGTGTAGCCTCCAATTTCAGAATAAAAATGAAAGAGGACAGCATCACTTGAACCCTCTTTCCCAAATCAACGCAGTCTAAGACTTTGCACACAATGGAGGAACAATTACTTCTGACTACAAGGGACTTGACTAATGAATAGAAGGATACCCGGATTCATGCTGAAGTCTATATAACTTAGAGATATATTTATATTACCTGTTCAAAAACGCCCATTGACTAAAGAAAGAGACTATAGGCAAAGGGAGTACAGATTTAAGTCACCAACATGATAGAGAAAAACGTAAGTAAAAGATGAGCAACTACCATGTATATGTGCAGGCATAGACCATGACTGTTCAAAGAATTTTAGTTAGAAAAAATTCATTCCTAATAAACGTATAATTCACTCTTCTTAAAGTAACCCACTGGATTTTGAGAGTGCTAAAATTACTAAAGCTATCTTCCATCTTTTTCTGAAATTCCTGCTTCTGTCCACATAAAAACAAAGGACCAAAACAAAACAAACAAGCAAACAAAGAAAGAGTTAGCTTGGATCATAGCTGGGAATGCTCAAGAACAAAGATAAAGCAAATTGATAGCTTTCGAATGTTAATAGAGTTTGTCACCTCCTAGAGTGTGTAAATTGAAGACATCTGTCTGGTCTAAAATAAATTCCAAAAATCCCAAACTAATTGCATTATATACACAATGCAAAACCTCAGAATTCCATGCAAAAATAAACCTTCATTTGGAAAATAAACTCCTTACAATTATGATAAAAGAGGAGCTGTCAATGAGCCAACGCTTAATACAGAAGGATTATTTTGAAATAAACTTTTTCAGAGCTCATTAGAATTGGAAAGAACCGTGAAAATAGATCCCTCTACCCAGGTCCTTAGGTATGTGATGGCGTTTGAAGGAGCTTAGCTGAAACTAATATAGGTTAACATCAGAAGTCATTGTTGACTTTTTGAAAATTATGTTCATTTATAACACAAGAAAAGGAAAATAACATGGTTTTTCTTCTCTGGCCTCTGAAAAATAAAAAGAAATGCAGCAAAACCATTCCCACAGAAAGTCCTGATGAATCCATCATAGCACCTCACATCTCTGAAAAAACAGTTCTTCCTTTTGTCTGTTCATTCTAAAAGGGAGTTGTTATGGTTTACAATAGGGTTGTAAAAGGCTATTTAAAATTTTCTACAATTGGGCAAGCATTGGCAAAATCTTTTCTAGGAAATATATTAATTTATCAGGAATGCTTTTATATGGTATTGTAGGCTTGAGAGAGGGGGAATAGTCTCACTCAATGCTGCTGTAATTCATTCAAAGCTGCTGTAATTCAGATACTACACAGACACCATTGCATGCACAGAACTCTTAGTTGCAAGCAAAAGACTAAACTTGAACTTGATTCGTGTAGCTAAGCTGCAGGAAGGGCAGACTCCAGGTGTCCTCAGTCTGGCTGAGTGGAGGGTGTGAATGCTACCAGGACTGTCTCTGAGCATTTGCTAGACTTTGCTTCAGGCTGAATAGTGCCTCTCTTTATTCCTGTTACATGGCTTTCCCTGTAACACTAGAACCAAGTTTCCAACAATTCCTGGTCTTAAATATTCCTAGCTTTTCACCATTAGAGAAGGAGAAGATGCCACTCAGTGCAATTCAAAAGACCTCGGGGAAGAGCCCTTCCTGGCTTAGCTGAGTCTTCTGCTCTTTCCCCCAATCACTGTGACTGTAGATGGAAGTTCATGCAAAAGCTAGTAGTCACCATTCTGACCACAAGTGAGAGCATGGTGCATGGGGAGGGAGAGGGTACTGGCATCAAAACTGCAAGAGAAGAGTATGGCTGCTCCAGGAGAAGGAAGAGAGGCCAGGCAGTTAAACCACTGGATTTTGCCTAAGCACCAAGCAGCAGCAGCAAAACCACAAAAGGAAAGCTGGCATGACAACAAAACAAGAGCATCAAATGACTCTCTGATCTTTCCATGACCAGGAGGGTCTAACAAGGCAGGTGGCAGTGGCCATTTATACCCCAGGTAGAAGGGGCATCATTTCTTTACTTAGGGAAAATGATCCGGGTGGGCCAGAAAATCCTCTGAGAAAGCTGGCTTCCCAGCTAATAATTTTGCTCCAAAATGCTACTTTGTATGGCCAAAACTGATCACTTTCATTTTCTTTGCATTCTTGCAGAAGTATTCATGTACACCCCACTCCTACCCCTAAGGCAGATGGTTATTTTAGAATTGGTTAAGGAATGAGTTTGTATCCAGAAGTGCAAGAGATCCATTATGATTTTTCAGATTAATTGTGTGTTATTCTCTGCTCTCTCCTCCACATTAACTTCCATAGCACCTTAAAGGCATATATTCTTCTCTAAAAAGACTCCCCATTCAGTGATGGAAGAATCTAGGTCCCCCATCCTATAATAGGGGTCGTTTCTCATTCCCCTAACTTGTGGCTTCTTCTTACAACTGACCCCAAGAGCCCACTTAAGAAGCTCAGCACTGGATAACCCAGAAGTGAGCAGCTGTCCCCATTAAAAGACTACAGAAGATATGGGCTGGCCCCAACCCCATGTCAATTCTATGACACCCTTTCCCCACTGTCCCTGTCCTGTCTGCAGCTTCACTTGTCTAACTTGATGGGGAAACAGATGCTGCCCAAGGTAGGTCTTGGGAAGTCGGTGTGGCTCTTCTTTATAGCTTCTCAAGACCTTTCAAGATGACCTTAGCTCTGTTCTTACTGGTTTAGAGGTCACTTTCTGGACTGGTCATGGAATCCGACTTCTGTAAGACCCGGTAGCCCAGTCTCTGCAATAATGTCTGGCAGCTGCAGTACAGTTACAGCCTGGAGAAGTTAGCATAAGAATCAAGCTTTTTACTCTTAGTTCTTCCCAAAATGCAGAGCCCATGGGGTCTAAATGATAACTTTCATTGTCTCTTCAAGCTTTTTCATCTATTGTCTCTCCTATATTTGCCTCTTTCATCATTCTCTCTTTGGGTCTCACCCACCCTGGTCTCAAGAAAATTTGGCTCTTTAATTTTAGTCTTTTTGGGCTTGTGATCAGTGTGTGATGCCAATTACATGCTATACTCCAATTCTGATGTGTCCCAGACAGACTCTTTAGGTAGTGAGATGACAGAATTACTCATGTTACAGTCCAGATGGGCAAAGAAAGGGGGCTTTCTTTATTCTCTTAAACTGATCTAATCTTCCTCAAAAGCTCCATCCACTGGGTGGCAGAAGAATTTGATGCCTTTCAAGTACGATCTGCAGTTGAATTGAAGATGATGATGATGACAGGCCTCCTATTCCACACTCATTTTGGGGAATTAGCTCTCCCAGGCTCTCATCGTACCTACAGTCTCGCCTTGGCACTGATGTGAACACATGGTCAGCCTCTGTGAGAGGCTGGAAAGTGAGGGATACAGTGTATCTTATTCCTTTGGACCTGTAAAAATTGAGATTACTAAGACATCCACCAAGGGAGAAAGCAAAGTCTTCTTAGATAGAGCAAGGGCTTTGATAACAGTGAACCAACCTCAAGTACTATTCAATTTTGTAGAGATTGCAGAATCATAACTCACACCAGAAAGGAAAGATAAAAAACAATATGATTATCTTAGTGATTGATTAGAGACAAGCATTTGTGAGTCACAAGCACAGAGGTGGTGGCACTATAGGAGTGGGTGAGTTTGCTAAAGGGACCATGTAGATTCCGAAGAGGAGTGGGAGGACAAGATCTGCAGAAAACTGGTACTTTAGCTGCAGCAAAAGGCCAAAATTAAAAAAAAAAAAAAGGCTATGAGATAAGGCTACTAGTGAGAGAGGCAAGAGGAGAAATGAGAAAGAGTGGAGTCATACATGCTAAAGGAGATATTTCTAGAGAACAATGCTCTACAGCAGTAAGCACCAAGAGATCTAA
Organism: Galeopterus variegatus; assembly: GCF_000696425.1. Classification (NCBI taxonomy): domain Eukaryota; kingdom Metazoa; phylum Chordata; class Mammalia; order Dermoptera; family Cynocephalidae; genus Galeopterus; species Galeopterus variegatus. The sequence continues at coordinate 9,569 of NW_007732134.1, forward strand.
TAAAATGAAAGCTAAAAGTAATATGCTAAATGCCACTTTAAGGAGGCCACAAAAAAAGGGGGACAGTTCTGAGAATTTAGAGATCAGAAGTATTATATAGTAGTTTGAAATGAATTGTGCTACAACAGAAATTTTATGTACGCAGTACTTTTAGTTCTCTGTATCAGTTTCCTACTGCTCTCACAAATTATCACCAACTTAGTGGCTTAAAATAACACAAAATAATTATCTTACAATTCTGGAAGTCAGAAGTCTGAAAAGGGTTTAACTGGCCTAACATCAAGGTGCTGGCAGGGCTGCATTCCTTCCAGAAGGCTCTAGGGGGAATTTGTTTCCTTGCCTTTCTAGCTTCTGGAGGTGCCTGCATTCTTTGGCTTGTGGCTCCGCTTCATCTTCAGAGCCAGAAACTTAGCATCTTAAAATCTCCCTCTGACTGTGACACCCCAGCCTCTCTCTTTCACTTCTGTGGAGTTTAGTGATTACATTGGTCCCACCCAGATAATCCAGGTTCACCTATCCATCTCAGTCAGCTGACTAGTAGGCTTAATTCCATCAGCAGCCTTAATCCCGCCTCGTTATAGAATAAAACATATATCAGGTTCTAGGGGTTAGGTCATGAACATGTGTGGGGAGGATTATTCTGCCTACCACTTTCCTTAACTTGATTTCTTAAAACTCATTTGCTAAGTCTTGGAGATCTTCTATATGTACTACGTAGTCAGTAAAGATCTTCAAAATATTTACCAGCCAGTATGCAGGAAAACTAGCAGACCAAGAAAGATGCCAGCTGTAGGCCTGAGTGCCCACTGTTACTTGAGGCATTAACCTTCCTCATAATCAGTTGCTGTATTATGAGGAATTTGCAAGGGCTGGGAGGTCAGATGCAGGAAGGTGTGGGGTGGCTCAGCAAGTGGAGGATACTTGGGCAGTTAGAGGCAGGTCTCTGTCAAACAGTACAGAAGTACATCAATATTTTAATAACTGAGAGAACATTTTATGCCAGCTAAACATCAGCCCTATGTATATTTTATATGTCCACATACATGCAAATGCACATGAAGAAAGATCTGAAAGTAAACACTTAATTATTTATATAGTAGTTACTCAAAAAGGAAAGTATTGGTGTTGGAAATGCTTATCATAGGCACCTGGAGTCTTCCCTTAACATTTTCATTTTAACAAAGAGAGTCTATTTATATATCGTTTGTGTTAACTTTAAGACTGAAAAAGAGCTGAGAAATAAATACCAATAGTAGGGGTTACAGTCATCCCTAGGTAGCCATGGGGGATTGATTCCAGGACCCCCACAGATACCAAAATCTGCAGATGCTGAAGCTCCTTGTATAATATAGTGCATTTGCATATAACCTATGCACATCCTCCTGTATACTTTTGATCATTTCTGGATTACTTATAATATCCAATGCTATGTAAATTTTATGTAAATAGTTGTTGCATTGTATTTTTTACTTGTATTATTTTTTACTTTTTTATTATTATTTACTGTTTTGTTTGTTTATTTCAAGTATTTTTGATCCACAGTTGGTTGAATTCACAGATGTGGAACTCATGGATACGGATGGCCAACCATTTCCCTAGAGAAGAGCCTATCATTGGGGCAGGAGGATGTAAGTAACAGAGGAATTGAAGTATTAGCTCTATAATCTGAATTGCTTGAGTTTTCAAATGCACAGCAATTTTTATGTAACTTAAAGAATTTCTAAAACATGACAGTCTAAATGTATTGATTCTTGCTCTTTACTTGGCACAGCCTCCTGGTCAATGGCCATTGCTCCCCATAGGCTTTCCTGGGCCTGGCCCTCCTCCCCTGGCTCCTAGATCCTTCATTGCCCATGTATGTGCAAAGACAGAATCTGCAGATCTGCAGGAATGTCCTGTTTCTCCTTTGGCATCTTTGCTCTGTCCCCTCCTCCCACCCCTGCCTATTCCCAGCACTCAGATAATCCCCCAGCCCTGCCACCCTCCAACACCCCAGTACAGTCCTTTGAACCCATGTCCCAAGGGCCTTGAAGGGAAATGGAGAGTGGAAACTGCTCCACGAAGAGCTGAGGGTCAGAGAAGACCCCTGAAGTGAATCAGGACTCTGCCCTACCCACAGCTCTTTTACAGCCATCACCCCCTGCCCAGGCTGCAGGGTTTCATTTGGCTCATGCTCCCTACCACAGTGTGGCTAGTACCAGGTGTACATACATTTTGTACCTCATCCGATGACTGTACGTAGTGTATGGAAGTTATTTAAGCCTCACGCTATACATTTCTTTTCCTAGATTAGACGTGTGTGTTCTAAGAAGTTGTCGTAAATAAAATCCGAGTTAACACAAAAATAAATAAGTAAATAAATAAAATGTATCAATTTAAAAATGTATAGAGTACATAATAGATTCAATTTATGTGAGAATTTTACAATAGATAAAGGTGGCATTTTAGGTCATTAGAGAAAATATAGACTTTTCATTAAATGGTTCTGAAATTACTGTATTTCTATTTAGAAAACAGATCCTTGAATTCTCACAGAAATAAATTCCACGTGCAGTTAAGGAGCTGAATGTAAAAGCAGAATCATATATAAAAGTTATGAGTGTTTATAACTGCTGGATCGGGACAGCCTAAAACATGACCCAAAGAGGACGCTTCAGTGGAAAGTCTGACCACATAAACATTTAAAATTTATTTATGTGAGAAAACATATCATAAAGAATGTTAAAGGCAAAGAAAGACAGTGAAAAAATATTTGAAACACATTTAAACATAAAGAATTAGTAATCACCAGACGAATACAGAGAGCTTGCAATCAAGAAGGTGGCAAAAACTGTAAAAGACAGATCACCAAAGGGCACAGGAGAAATGCAAAAGGCCAGTGAACATGTAGAGAAATGCTCAATTTCTCTTGTAATTCAGGAGATACAACTTTAAACAGCATTGAGTTTTTTCTCTTAAATTTGTGAAATAGAAGGGACCAGGGACCGTGCATATCAAGTATTTGCAAGAATGTTAAGCAACCAGTCCTTACATTGCATTGGTTTAGCCATTTTGGAAGACAATCAAGTAATGCGTCTTACAGAATAAGGTATAATTTCATTCTACTGAAATGTAATTTCACCCGACTTATGTTAAAAATTAGATAAAACTATATCTTTGTGGGTACAACTGCCATGTATAAAATTATCCAGGAATGGATCTACAAGGATCACATCAAAACGGTGAAAGCAGTAACCTCCAAGGTGAGTGGTATGCAGCTAGGTCATAGGGCTTGAAAAGAGAGAATCAAGGGGGTGCTTAGCTTTTCTTTGCTGTCTGAGTTTTTACAATGAGAATAGAATCCATGCATTTCTCATGAAATAAAAAGAACACGATTACTAGTATTAAATTGGCACTTTACAGTTATGTATTTATGGAGGCTTGAGAAGACAGCAGCTATGTGAATCCTCAGACTCTGAACCTTGAGTTCCAGGACCGGCTCTGGAGCATTCCATGAAACGTTCAGAAAATCACTGGGCAACTCTGATTGTTAATTTCTTCGTCTGTAAAACGGAGATTCCACATTGGTCACGTTATCGCCTAGGGTTGTTTTGATAACTGGCTGCATTAAGTTACATAAAAGGGTTTTACAATCTATAAAGCACTATTCCAATGTCAGCTAAAACTGTTACTAATTATGTAGATAATTTTCAATTAACATCTAGCTGGTGGTGAATATTTAAATAACTGTATTTCAAACTAAAATAAAATCTGCTTGAAGTAGATTATGGTTAATGTGATTGATTCTCCCTTCTAACCATCCTGTTTTCTTTCCCTCCTTCCTTCCCTTCATTCTTCTTTCTTCCTTTCCTCCTATTTTCTTTTCTGTTTTAATTTTTAAATAAGATTAAAATTTTTAATTTTCTTGTATTATTTAAAAAGCAAAGATTAATATAACAAATACCTTGCTAGTACCAACCAAACTTAACAATTGCTAGTATTTCTCTTAGTTTCATTTTTAAAAACAGAAGAAAGGAAACAAAAAAATTGTGCGTGAATTATAAATTGTAGCATCAAGTTCTTTCTTTTATGCACCACTTGAGGTGAGAAGTTTCAGAATGGAAAAGGACGGACATTTACTGATCCTCTATTTGTGGCAAGCACTCCCCATAGAGTATTTCAATGCTCGAGATAACCAAGTACAGCAGGTTTTGTCTCCTCATTATACAGATTATGGAGTTGGCTAAAAAGATCACAGTATTCCAGAAGTTCTTTGCTTCTCACTGTGAACACCCTGATCCAAGTCACCACTGTTCCTCTGTATGACTGCAGCAGGGTCTATTTAGTTTGTCTGTGTACCCCGTGCCTCCTACAGCCTGTCCCCCACACCGAAGCCAGATTAATATCTTGTCATCTCTGTTCAAGGCCCTCCTATAGGTTGCGTCTAGCTTAGAGTTAACAATACTTTCAGGGGCTGCAAAGGCCTGTACCATTTGGCCTCTGTTACCTCTCCAAATTATCTCCTGCCTCCTTCATTCCAGGTCTGCTGCATGGGCCTCTGTGCTCTTCCTGAGACACCCCAGGCATACTGCTGCCCACAACCTTGCAAAGCTGCAGCCAGTTCTTCCCTCTGCTTGAACATCATGCCCTCAGATACCCTCAAGTCATGCCCTGCTTTCCATCAGGTCTTTTCTCAAATGGCGCTGTCTTGGGAAAGTCTACCATACCCATTTGATGACTGCTGGAACTCCATGTATCTCTCCTTGGTAATTATCTTTTTATGACATACTACATTCACTTATTTTGCTTGTCTGTCTTTCTCCAAGAAGATGTAAGTTCCACAAAGTCAGGGATTTTTGTCATTTTTTTTAAGTTCCCTGATATGGCCCCAGTAACTAGAACGGCGCCAGGCACATAGTTGGAGCATAGAAAATATTCATTGAATGAATGAATGACTATTTATAGTCTATTTAACCAGTAAGGATGGGTATAGACTCCAAACTAATATGCAACACCAAATGGTGGCTGTTTTTTATGCCCAAACAGCCTCCTGAGAGAAGTCCCAAAGGGCCATAGTCCATTCTGGGAAGTATTGCTGGAAATCTGGGAGAATAAATGACTAATATCCTCCTCAGCAGCAGAAGTGAAAGAGGGAAGGACTACACTTCTGTGGAACCCATTGGTTCCACTCCTGCTTGCAGGTGGGGGATGGAATAGGAGTTTCTTTTCACTCTCAGTACTTGAACCTGGAAGATAGAATCTACAATCAGATAAACAGGCACCTGCCCTCTGCACTGTGAGATGGAGAACCAGATGTAGTAGTTTCATGTCACTCAGAAAGACCTTATATTTTCCTGACTTAATTCAAACCTTCTTCTGCCCAGACATAAACTCAAACAGAGAATCATTAGAAAAGTACCTATACATCAGGAAAAGATATCAAGTAAAGAAAACAAATAGCCAAATGTTTAGAAATACCTTTGATTCATACCAAGTTTGAATGACTTAAGCAGTAATTAGTCACGTGGCATAGAATTATTTGAGAGTAACCTTTTTTTGTCTGAGTCTCCCTTTTCACTATAATCATATACACTCCTTAGTTTCAGGGTCATCCTTCTTCTGCAGTGAGCTCCCCTTTGACCGAAAGTTGATAGGCACAGTTTCAGCAGGTTCTGCAGATCCGGGAGAGCAGAGTCAGAATTCCCCTGGCAGCCAACTCTGCTCTTCCAGAGGAAACATGGCTGATCTGTTGAAAGTTCTAGAAACCAGCCTGTGAATTATTCTTCAAGGCCATTCTACTTTTATACATCTCCCATCAACTACCATATTTCACTACTTTTGTTCCTTTTGTATATCAAGTTGTGACAAATTCAAGTGGAAACTTTCCAGGAAAAATAAGTTTATCTGCACAAAACCCTATGGTACCCCTCGGCAATTCATTATTTTTCAATGAAATTTACTGCTCGTTGGCAGTTGCCCTAGTTTAATTTTCTGCTGTTTGTTTACTGAACAGGGAAACACATAATACAAAGCATAATAAAAGTCAGATTGAGTTAATTAAATGCGGAACCAGGAAACTCTAACTCTGCCTTTTGAACAGTTTTCTCGTTAGATCTCCTTGAAAAATGTCATTTCTAGCTGAAATTTATTTCAACATTTGCAATACATTATTCATTCGAGTCACATTTACTTTTCTACAACCCCAGAAAGGGAGTTGGCATCAGTTCACACTAATTTGTTGGGGAGAGGGGAGGCGATGGGTAGTGTTGGGACACCCAAACATTTAAATCAACTTGGAGTTCTTCTGGGGCAAAGAGAGATGACTCTGTCTTCTTTCAGGAGGGCTGTGATGTATATAATGACCACATCAAGACACATCAGGAGGGATTAGGGAATAGACTCTGTAATTAGATTGCTTCATTCTGAGACATCATTAGAAACTCTTTGACACTAGTCCTTTGATTACAGTAATTTTTGTATGCAGAGTATTAGCTTCTTGAAAGAAAGAACAAAATGCAAACCTATAAGAGATTGCTTTTGGGGGTTGGGCAATGAATTCAAAAATTTATGAAAATTCAGTGGAATTCCTTGGGTCACATTAGTCATGTGCATGTAAAATATATTTCAATCTATAATTTCAAAGGGTTTAAGGAATTATGATGAAAAGTTGAGTGAACTTCTGTTCATCTTATGGGATTTAACCACATATATTCAATTAAAGTTTATATTATTTTCCAGACTCATGGTTGGAATGTACTAGGACTATTTAGAGGTATAATTTTCAAGGAGAGCCTTTTGGGAATCTCTAGGTAATTCCCAGTCATAATAAAATCCCATTCAAAGACAAAGGAAAAGGAAATCTTTTTGCTTGTTATTTTACTGATAAATAGTTTTAATTTTTTTAGATTTGAGTTTCATACAAATAGGCTTCTCCAAGTATTTTAAATATTCCATAAGATGTAAGAGGAACTCAATTTTGAATCAAAATTATACTTTTTGTCCCAACTCTTAAGCAATATTTTATAATAATATTTGGAAATTCCTTGTTTAGTCTTTATTATCTATATTGACTTGTATCCATTTAAAAATTTTTCTTATTCCAAAGAAATACATGTTCATTATAGGAAACTGTGGAAAAATAAAAAAGTACATATAAGAAAATTAAATTTACACTTAATCTCCCACAGCCATAGAGGTAATTATGATTTGGCTTTTGTTGTATATATGATACTTTAACATACTCACACATAAAATTTTATTTTTGTTTTACCTATATTAGTTTTAATTTATGTTAATTTAATTATACCTATAATAGATTTTTAGAATCTAAAACAAAAGCAACGTTGATATTCTTGAACAACCCATCTCTTTCCCTGCACCCTCTGCACCCCCCCGCCCCCACACCTCAACCCAGACCTGGCTCGATTCCACAGTGATCACCAGAAATAACCAATAATGTTAACTTTATGTGTACATTTCCAGATGTCTTTACAGATAATTGCAAACACATACGCACATGTAGAAATAGTGATGTTTTATGTTACTGATTTTTAAACGTATTTGGCATCAAAACATTATATGCACAATTCTTCACCTTTTATTCCCTTAAAATGATGTCATGAATATTTTTCCATGTCAGCACACAAAGTTTCATTAAGTCTATTAGTAGTTGCATGATATTCCAATGTTTAAATTTACAAGTTATTTAATTATCCTTATAGTGATAGAGTTTCAATTTACCAGTTTTTTTCTGCTGTGTAAATCCTTGGACCCAGCTCTTTAAGGTAAGTGTGAGTATTTCTGCTGCGTAAATACCAACATGTAGATTTGCTACATATAGAGAATAATCAACAAAAAGAAAGCATTTAGCTATGCGTAGGCATCACAGAAAACTCAGAAATCAGAAATAGCAGGAAGAGAAGACAGGATTGCTCATTGTCGCCACAAGAAGCTTACATTGATTACTCTGAAAATGAAGCTTCTTAAGTTGCTTAGAAAGCTTTTATTTCTGTGTTGTTCATATCTACCAATACCTTTTGGAACTATCATTAATTTTCACATAGACACAGTTTTAACATTGCAATTAATGATCTTAACTTTTTCAAACCTAAAACTAATTTAAAGTGACATCAGTGAAAATGGCAGAGTTTGGACCTCTGAAAATCATCTCCTCCACAAAAGCAATCAGAATATATGGGAAGTTGTCTGAATCAACTGTTTCACAACACTGCAAATTAACCAAAGGCTTCCAGAAATCCAGGGAGTGTTAATTAAAAAAAAAAAAAAAAAAAAAAAAAAAAAAAAAACAAAGAAGGCTGAATCTTGGTAAGAACAGCAAGATTTGTGGAATTATAGCTTTTTATACTCCCAATCCTTCTCCCCAGCTTTGCAGTAAGTAAACAACAAACTACAATCACATTGAAAATCAATAGCCTGGCAGCCACTGGAAAGGGAAGATCGGGTACAAACTCCTTCAAAGACCCATTCCCTGCCTAGTGATTACCTGGAAGACCCCCCTTGAGTGACTGCCTTTATTTGACCTGACTTAGAGCTGTTGCAGTGTAAACAGCCTTTTCCCCAGAGGCATTTATCGAAAACAATCAGAGATCATTTCTAAATATCATGTCTGCCTGAGGCAGCGATACCATTTGGAGCACCCAAGCTAACCCAAAAGTTTAAAAATAATCCAGGAAATAAAATGTCCGGGGTGGGGGGAGGGTTGAAAAGCTCTGATGTATTTCTGGCAGTCAGAAAGGGCACGTGCATGTGTAGGGTGTGTAGGGTCATGAGAATGGTCAGGAAAAGAAATGAGGAGGCCCTAAGCTTTCACCTCTGGCTGACCTTGAGGCTCTGCACAAACAGGAAGAAAAAGCTAAGACAGAGTTGTAAACCATGAAACACATGCAAGACCCAAGAACAAGCACAGGGAGGTGTATTGGTTACAGGCATTTCAGTAAATCTCTGTTCAATCATTAACTGACCACTAAGCTAATGAAGCAAGACTTCAGTGGTGATGGGTGAAAAAAATTACTTCAGAAAAGTTATTAAACAAACAAGCAACAAAAATTAATAACAATAGTCACAACATAAAACACTTGGGAAACAAGGGGGAGAATCTGATTTCCAAGGTATATTAGTGTATTAGCCAGGGTTCTCCAGAGAAACACAACCAATAGAATATATATATATATGTATGTATGAGGAGATTTATTATGGGAATTGGCTCACCTGATTATGGAGGCCAAGAAATTCCACAACCTGGCATCTGCAGGCTATTGAACCAGGAAATCCAGAGAGATAATTCAGCTTGAATCTGAGGACTGAGCACCTGGGATTGGGAGGTGCTGCTGGTTTAAGTGCCAGAGTTTGAAGGCCTGAGAACCAGGAGCTCTGACGTCTGAAGGCAGGCGGTGTATGCCCCAACTCAAGCAGAGAGAAAGAATTTGCCCTTCCTCCGCATTTTTGTTTTATTTTAGCCTTCAGTGGATTGGATCATGCCTACCCACACTGATGAAGATGATCTTCTTTACTCAGTCTACTGATTCAAATGCTAATCTCTTTCAGAAATATCCCTACAAACACACCCCAAAATAATGTTTTACCGGCTATCCAGGCATCCTATAGCCTACTCAAGTTGAATCAGTCTACTGATTCAAATGCTAATCTCTTTCAGAAATATCCCTATAAACAACCCCAAAATAATGTTTTACCAGCTATCCAGGCATCCTTTAGCCTACTGAAGTTGACACATAAAGTTAACCACAACATAAGTTTACTACATTATATTATTTAAAATGCTCAGTTTTGCAATCCACAGAGTAAAATGACAACTACAGAGTGGGGGAACATTTTTGTAAACTATACATCAGACAAGGGATTAATATTGAGAATATACAAGGAACTCAAGCAATTACACAGTAAAAAACCAAATAACCCAATTAAAAAAATGGGCAAAAGAGCTGAATAGACATTTTTCAAAGGAAGACATACAAATGGCCAGCAGGTACATGAAAAAATGCTCAGCATCACTAATTGTGGAGTATAAAACATATGTACTTCACAGGGCCTGGTTTTCCAAAGCCTTGCAGTTTCAAATATGGACCTTGCAGAGGACTGGAAATTTTCCTCAGGCTATAAAGTCTCTGGTGTAAGATAAAGATTTGTGGCACAGCAAGGTTGCTGGCTCAAGGACAGACTAGTTACTGATTAATGTTTAAAGATACTGGAAAATTGCTGGAGAGAGAAGGAATCAAGCTTTTGTCAATAGGACCACTTAATTGCCTTACTGGAATGTCATCTGACTTGTTTCACTGAAAGTTACCAGCCTATATTGTTAAACTATAATCCCACCTTTGTTCTCTTCCTGTAACTTCCTGGTCTGGTAAATAAATGCAGGAAGAGAACCCCAATTCAGGTTAGTTTCCCAAGGAAGGGTTGCCACTTGCTGGAGGGTCCTGGGGAAGTTAACCACTTTGGGGTCTCTCACTGCTCAAAAGAGATGGGCTTTGAGTAAACCTTTGCACCTCTGTAACCCAGGGGAAATGGGGTGACAAATCCATTGGGGGCTAAGCAACACAAAGCAACAACTAATCATCAGGGAAATGAAAATTAAAACTACATTGAGATATTACCTCACCTCAGTCAGACTAGCTAAATCAAAAAGACAGAGAATAGCAAATGCCGATGAGGGTGCGGAGAGAAGGGAACACTCCTACACTGTTGGTGGGACTGTAAATTAGTACAACCACTATGGAAAACAGTATGCAGTTTTCTCAAACAACTACAGATAGATCTACCATACAATCCAGCAATCCCTCTTCTGGGTATATACACAAAGGAATGGAAATCATCATGTCAAAGGGATACCTGCACTCCCATGTTCATCACAGCTCTGTTTATAATAGCCAAGTATGGAAGCAACCTAAATGTCCATTGATGGATGACTGGATAAGGAAAATGTGGTGTGTGTGTATATATATATATATATATATATATCATGGAATACTACTCTGCCATAAAAAAGAATGAAAATCTTCCATTCACAACAACATGGATGAGCTTGGAGAAACTTATGTTGAGTGAAATAAGCAAAGCACAGAGGGATAAATACCGCATGTGCTCACTCCTTAAGTGGGAGCTAAGAGAGAAAAAAGTAATGAAAGAAAGACAACAGTGGTGTGTTGGACTTGCCGAAGAAGAGGGCACATAGGAATACAAAGTAGGGTGCAGGAAAAGAGGATGGGGAGGGAGATTGGGGATTAATTGGATGGGAGATATGGATTATAATTGCAATTTGTGGTAGTGGGCATGCTTCCAGTATGGACCTGGCCATCACTCTTGGGCACGAGAGGTGATGGTCAGCTTTGTACACCATGAATATTCATAACCAATAAAAAATAAATAAAATTTTAAAAAATAAAATGCTCGGTTTGAACAAAAACTTATGGATATGCAAAGACACAAGAAAGAATGGCTTGTGCCCAGAGAAAAAAAAACAGTCAATAGAAACTGTCTCCCAGGAAGCACAGATGCTGGACTTACCACCAAATATTTTAAATCAGCAATTTAAAATATGTTCAAAGAATTAAAGAAAACTATGTGTAAATAATGAATGTAAAGATTGAGAACAATGTCTCACCAAATGCCAAATATCAGTAAAGATATAGAAATTATTTTTTAAAGAATCAAACAGAAATTCTAGAGTTGAAAAGTTCAACAACTGAAATAAAAAACTTAACGGAGATGTTCTGTATTAGTTTTCTATTTCTGCTATAACAAATTATCACAAACTTAGTAGCTTAAAACAACATAAATTTATTATTTATAGATCTGGAAGTCAAAAGTCTGAAATGGGTCTCACTGGGCTAAAATCAAGGTATTTTCAGGGTTGTATTCCTTTCTGGAGGCTTTATGGAAGAATTTTCTATTTTCTTTTCTTTTTTTTTTTTTTTTTGCGTTTTCCAGCTTCTGAAGTCCACCCACATTTCTTCACTCATAGCCTCTTTCTATCTTCAGAGACAGCGGTCTCAGCTCAAATCTTTTTCATGATGCTGTCTCTCTGGATCTAGCTGTTCACTTTTCTCCATTTAAGTTCTCTTTGATTACACTGGGTCCATCAGATAACATAAGATAATCTCTTTATTCTAAGGTCTGCTGACTAGAAACCTTACTTCTATCTTCAATCTTACTTCCTCCTTCACTTGCAATATAATATATTCACAGATTCTGGGATTGGACATGGGCATCTTTGTGAACCATTATTCTGCTTTCCACATGATCAACAGGAGATTTGAGTAAGCAGAAGAATGGATCAGAAAACTTGAAGATAGGTTGATTGAGATTATTCACTCTGAGGAACAAAAAGAAAGAAGAAAAAAGAGAAATGAACAGAGCCTCAGAAACTGATGGAACCACCATTAAGCACATCAACAGACACATAATGGGATTCCTAGAAGGAGAGCAGACAGAGAAATAAACACAAAGAATATTTGAAGAAATAATGGCCAAAAAATTCCCAAAGTTGATGAAAAAATAATAATTTCTACCATTTTCTTCTTGGGTGGCAGGAAGTTAAAAAATAGTAAAGTTAAGGACCAGATAAAATGAATGAGTGAATGATAAGTGTATAAATAAATAAATAAAAGTACTTGTTGCCAGTGAAATTTGCTATGTAAAAACTGGCATCTTAAACATGGAAACTTGTATAATTTTCTTCTCAATTTATTTCCTCCATAATATTTATTTCATCTATATTATGATTACTTGTATATATTGGCATGTGGAACATATTGGCTTTATAAATAGCATATATTTCCCCCTCTAGAATTTAAATTCTTTCTATTTACCTACTATCTAGGTAAGTCAGTGCAGTCACTAGAGGCTGTCTGTGTGGTAGTTATAAGGCTTCTGAGTGATTACTATTTACAGGTCCTTTTCTTAGCAAAAGGAGAAGTTCTTAGTACAATCACTTTGTCATAGGGACACTGGGTAGGTTTTAAGTAAGTTTTCATCCCTCAGAAGGTATAAAAAAAGTATTTAGTCTTCTTTCTTCTGAAAGTGGGTAATCAGCACAGTCCCTCTACGTTAAGAGCTAAGATCAGGTGGTGAAAGTCAACCTGATTGGTCAGAAATGGAGACAAAGATTCTGGGGGTAAGAAGAGCCTTGAGAGATTTGTTCAGTGAACAGTCTGGTGAAGAGCTGAGCAGTTCCATGAAGGTGACAACTTGGGAGTCAAAAGCATTTTGCTCAGGCAGGGATGAAATCTGAGACAGAATTATTCTATCCATAACACACTGTGGATTGTGACTCCAATCATTTAGACTGTCAGAAAGAGCCTATGTATTTTTCATGAAATATCTAATGAAACTGATTATGGAGTTATAAAGAGTAAAATATTACTTAATAGACAGCTATCCTTGAGTATATGACTGATTTTAGCAGAAAGTCTCAAGGCCTCAGAAATGTTCATTTAAAAAAAAAATGAAGAGAGTTCTACTTGCAGGTTTTACTGACTCATCTAATTCTGGGAGACAGGAGCAGTCCCATTCTGTAAAGTTTCATAGACTTTCATTTAATATACAGTATGTGCCCTATTGCTATTTGTGGATAAGGACATTTTAAACTTGGGGATTAACTGCCTTAGAAGTGTTCCATTGATAGCCGTAGACATAGACATGTTTTCCTAAATAAATTAACCTGAATATGGCACTAGTTAATTGGAAAAAAATAATAAATTTTCTTATGAGAACCATGATGAACTTATAAGTTTTGCAGACTAAACTTGTCTACTTAATTATAACTGTTGCTTTAATTTTCTTTAAAATTCAAATAGTCATAAATTGACCCGTGAAAAAATCTTTTAATGTGGTTTCTTGTGCCTTTTTAACATCATCTCTGAAGTTAAGAAAGAATCTTTACTCTCTAACAATGGGATATTCAAGACAAAATTTTCTCTAAGAATGCCTAGGGGGTTGTTTTGGTTTGGTTTTTTTGTCATTGTTGTTCTTGTTTTGTTTTTTGTTTGGGGGAAGAAGGAGGAGCGAGAGGTCGGAACAGTACTCTCCAGCAATCGTCCCTCACAGACACGTCAATCTGAACAACTATCGATGCATGAAAATATCTTTACAAGAGCTGAGAAAATCAGGTCAGATCACAGTATCTGGTTATTGCACAATAATAAGAAAAGATGCATTGAAGAGGATAGGAAGGACAGTTTTACATTACCCATGTCACTCCTTCCCTAACCCCAGGCAGCATGGCATGGGGAGATATTATCCAATTGGGGGAAATATGAGAGTATTTCAAAAATTTCATGGAAAGATTCATATTATATTTTAATTCTATATTTTTGAAGTATCCTTATAGAGAAAAGTAAACATAAAACTTTGCCTTGGACTCTAACACTGAGTCCACAACAGTAAAAATCAGTATTGGGCAGACCTATATGGCCCCTGACTTAAGTTGGTACCTGCAGACTAAGCTTCCAGATATGCCCCAGCATCAGGCAGGAACTCATAGACCCTATGAGGTGAACTCAGTCTCCAGTCTGCATCCACAGGTTGACTACAGCAACCTTGGACTCCAGATAGCCTTCAGCAGCAGGCAGGCCTCAATGGCCATGGACTTCAGCCATACCCCAACTCTGTGCCAGCCTCCACAGCCATAGGATTCCAGCCTGGTGCCATGCCAGCTGCAGCAGTCCCAGGCTTAGGGTGCCCCCAGTGCTGCAACAGCCACAGCAGTGCAGGGCTTGGGGAACACACTAGATAGCCTGTCTGGAATCTCTGAAGAGGCTTCCTGTTGAAGGGCATTCCCAGACAAAGCCATTCTGTGGAGACTGAAATAAGTACCTACTTCTTCAAATGCACAGATGTCAATGTATGACCACAAGAATCAAGAAAAATCAGGGAGATGTTATATCACCAAACAGACAAAATAAAGTGCCAGTGACTGACCCTAAAAAAACAAAGATGTGTGAACTTTCTGACAAAGAATTCAAGATAACCATTTTAAAGAAACTTAGAGAACTTCAAGAAAGTACGGAGAAACAATTCGACAAAATGTAGAAAATAATGTGACCAGTATGAGAAATTTAACAGAGATTGTGATAATAATAACAACAAAAATCCTGGATCTGTGAAATACAATGAACAAAATTTAAAATGTGCTGTTTGTTTGCTTCTTTTTCAGTAGAGAACTTCACTAGAGACCAAAACTTAGGAACTAAATAGAGATATTATACTATGCTACATGAGCACTGGTGCCACTGAGTTTTAAAAGACATATTTGTATTCTGTGTATCTTTTATTTTTGGCCAAAACATTTTGAAAGTAGGCATTCATCTAACTGAGTCTTCCTCTTATTCTACTACAATACCAGTTATTAAAAATTTTTAGAAACCTATAAATCATTAAAATTCATAAAAGTTTATTAATCCAATTGCTAGATACAAAGTCAATATTTAAAATATCAATTGAATTTCGTATAAAAACAAAAAAAAGTTAAAAAACATATTTTTAAAAAGTATCTTATCAGCAATGACCATACACCTGAGAATTAATCTAACAAAAGATGTGCAAGAATTCTATGCTAAAAATTACAGGACATTATTAAGAAAAATTGAATGAGACTCAAACATATGAAAGAAATATCATGATCATTAATGGGAAAACTCAATATTGCACTTGACTGTCTTGACAATTTACAGAGCAGCACATTGATTTGTCATGTTGATATTATGCCAATGAGACATGATGATCGGTAAGTAACAATACTCTGGATTCCCTTGGAAGACACATGCCTGATAAAGGGTGAGAAAGAAACCCTACAAAAAGTCAGAGACCTACCCCATTGGTGAAGTTTGTAGAGATCCAATGCTTTGGGGCACGTGGATATATTTCTTCTAAGGTAAAGGACAAGTTACTGGAACTTGAGCCCTCTACCATTAAGAAAGATAAAGAAGGGAATGAAATAAAGTTGAAGAGGTAGGATGTGGCCAAACCATGTAAAGAATTATAAACCATGATTAGGAGTTTAGGTTTACCCTAAGTACAATGGGAGAGCCAATGAAAAATTTGAAACAAGAAACAGGATCAGATTTATCTTACAAGCTTACTTTAGTTGCTGAATGGGGGTAATGAGTTGTGAGGGGGAAAAAGTAGGAGAAAGATTAATTAGGAGGCTATTGCTGTCCTCTTGATAAAACGGTGGTGACTTAGACTAGGACAGCAACAAGTAAGATGGAGAGAAGTGACCGATATAGAATATATGTTGGATGTAGAACTTGCAGGACTTCTTGTGATCGTGAATGTGGTTGTCGAGGGAAAGATAAAAATCAAGGAAGCAATATTTTGAAGTCCTGCTACAAAACTACCCCTAAGAACTAGTATATAATACTAGAAAGGTATCAGTATTAAAAACATTAGATATTAATGTAACCTCTTGATAACTTTTTAAAAAACCTATAAAATAGCAATAATAATAATAATACCTACATCATAGAATTATTTTGAGGGTTAAAAGAGTTTACATATCTAAAATACCAGAAGAGAACTCAGTACACACACAAAATAATGGTATTTAAGTATTTGCTTGTTATTATGATTATCAGTAATTATAACTTCCTTCTGTTTCCTAATATTTTTGTTTTCATTTTACTTTCATCCCAAATCTTAGAGGTTTACTTCATCGTTTTATCTTTCTAAGGTATTTGTTTTATTTCTCTTTTTTCTTCTTACTCCCCCTCCCCCTTTATTATATAGATTTTAACTTTCTTTTGTATGTTAGCTTCTTGTCTTTAGATGTGTTAATATTATTGTCCATGCCTCTGCATGGCTTTAACATGCTAATACTATCTGACTTTGCCGAGATTTAAACTAGTATTATTTGACTGCAAGAAGTTCTTCTGCACAAGATATATTATTTTGACTTCTGAATTCTTAGATAACAGTTCTCCTATGGATTCAAGGGCACCTGAACTTATTCACAGTCAAACATCTTAGTCCCTGAAGTGGGAGTGTCAGAGTGTGGACTGTGAGTCAGATTTGTCACAGGTCTTGTCTCCCTTCTAACATGAAATTTATAGCTGGCCTAACTGCCCCAGAAAAAGGAGGAGCTTATATCTTAAAATGCCTAGCACATTGGGGTTGGTAATTTTAAAGCACTTTAAAGAGGAACCCATTTGAGCATCAGCACATGAATCAGTGTGTCACATCCCTCTGATTCTAAGAAAAGGTATTTTGCAACAGATTCCCTGTGCCTGGGATTCATGACAGCAGTAAGACCTGTAGACCATGCCTTGCTGAGCTGGGGTGCTACACTGATTGTTTTTCCCCAGGAAAACAGGAGAGTGGAGACAGATCTCAGATGAGTTCCAAATGGCAGGCTCTTCTCTCATTATGATCCTGGCCCTTGACTAGTATTCGCTGTCTATAGCACTCTAGAAATAGTGTTAGTTTTTTGTTGGTTAGTTTACCGCGAATATTCTTAGCAAGGCAAAACGTAACAACACAATATCATTTTAATAATTAATTAGTATACATTGTTAGATTATTTCTAGTTATCTTTGTTACTGTTCTTAATTCCTCCTGTCCTGCTTTTTCAAACAGCACATTCAGTACTCAATCACAAACAAGAATAAAATCATAAACAAAGCTATCTAAAGAGAGCTCTCCACACCAATGAAACCTGGTTCTCAGAACTCAAGTAATATGAAGGTTCCCGAGGCTTGAGCAAACCTACCCCCCACCCCCCAGACTGAATGAGAGGTGCGAGCTATGCACTGGGACTAAGGGCAATTGCTTTCCAAAGGGATACTTCCTGGAAATGAGAGAAACCATCCAGTGATGTAAAGAGCACTGGGGATCTTGAGTATGCTTAGAATCCCTGAAAGTCCTCCCAGTTAGTGATGGTGTGCATGGTCCCAGCTCAGTTCAGGTTGCCACAACAAACAAAGAAAAGAAACTGTTTGCCATTGAGGTGAAATCCCACAGCTGGCTCCAGCTGTAGCTGCATCACGAGTCCCCCCACACAGAGGAAGCTCTAATCTGACAAAGCAAAGCCAGCAGAAATCTGAACTTCTGTACTGTCTTTGTTTGGACCTTCAAAATTGGAAGAGAAATTTATGCAAGTTTTTGAACAAATCCCTCTCAATTCTGAATGCAAGACAAACATAAACCTCTCACTTTGTAGGATAAGGAAAAAGAGAAAAATACCAAAAGTATGAAAATATTAGGTTTAAAAAGAGAGGGTTTCATAAATGAATTAATTCCCAACAGTATGTTATATTTCTTCTGAGAACAAAGCTGCAGGCAAGACTTTTGGCCATTTCAAGACTAAAACACAAGCCTAACAAGATGAGATTCAACATGAATAGACGTAAGATCCTATTTTTGGATCTAAGATACTTATTTCACAGTCTCAGCATCATTCATTGTATTTGGTAGCACCATATGAGTGAAAATTCTTGTGACTTTTAGGTGACAATAAGTTCCAATTGTTTAACTACTTGATGAGATGATTTTTAAAAAGCTAATACAATCTTATGCTGGATAAATAAAAGTAAATTTGAGGCAATAGTCACACTTGTTATCCATCACTCTGGGTACCATCTATAAGAGTGGAGTTAGAGAAAACACAAGGAAGGAAGGGTGACCAGATGGTGAAAACAGAGCGTATGTTTGACAGAAGCATGCTGTTAAGATATTGATGGAATTCTGTGTTTTGTTTAGCCTGAAGCGAACGTGAAACCCATCTTCAACAACTGAAAGAGTGGCCTTGTGGGTGGAGGATTGTACTTATTTTGTGTGGCTCAATAAGCAGAAGTAGGTCAAAGTAATGAGTATATGAGCCCGTGTAAGAAAGACTTTCTATTAGAGCTATTCAAGATAAAATAGGAAGTGGAATTTGTATGTTTTCTATTACTGGAAAGGTTTAAGAATAAGCTGGATAAATACTTGTTCAAACACTGTTTGGAGTTGAACTTGATGGCCATGGAAGCCCTTCTATTTCTGTGATTGCGTGAGTCTTGATTAAAGGCCCCTATAGGGCAAGTGCTCTATTATGCTTTTATATTCTGAAGAGCCTTGCCCAGTTTAAATATCAGCACAGTGGATTGATATGTATGGTTACATTGGTTTTCTCTGAATCCTCACTGGCATTGAAGGTTTGCTGAGTTTAAAATAATTATTTCAAAAAAAATAGAAACTCCTAAGATAAGTATGAAAAAAAGAGATTATACCATTTGGCAATCAAGTCAGCAATACCACGGCTAATCATCAGACAATATCATAACCTTGGAAGATAAACATCATGATGGTGCAGAAAAAAATACCCTGTTGCATTCTATATAAGAGAAGCACATAAATCATTACCTTATAATCAGGTTTATAGTTTTCCTTTATTTGATTTACAAGATAATTTACAGGATTTATTCTTGTCAAACAACTTTATTAAAAAGCCTGACTAAACAAACAGTATAATTTTGATTTTTAAAAATATTTTAAACACAAAGTATATCCCTTTGTTTATAATAATTTGTCATAAATATAAACTGCAATCTCCGATCTAAGAAGTAGTCACTTTGCTTTGTTATCATTGAATTGCTTATAGAGATTAGCCTGATGGAAATCATTATCATTAAGAATTATATATGTTTATAAGGAAAGCCAAATATTTGAAATTTTATTTTCCTACTAAAACCCACAAAGAGTAATTTATTTTTGTGGTAAACAAACGGACAAACAAAAAGCAGACTTGGTAGAGGCAATCATTCAAATGTTCTTTACTTTATTCTCACTTTGTAAAAGAGGAGAAAGTGGTATTGCAGGGTCACAAACCAGAGACAAACAGGCTGGATTTGCTTTATTATTGTTTTTAAAATACTCAGATTACATTTGAACATTTGGATTTAATGCTAGCATCGGAAAGTCAGAAGACTTCGTTTTAAAATCTGCATTTCCACTTAACTTGAAAAATCAAAAGGTCTGGTCACACCAGGATCTCACTACCTCGTGACAGCACCAGCAGCAATTAAGTTGAGCAATTGAATTGCGCCATCTTTAGAAAGGACGTGCTCTCACCTGTTTGCCAAAGACCTCATGACCCTGTATTGTATTAACCCTGGCCCATGTCACTCATGCACAGACCAGCCTTGCCCCTACAATAATTTGGATTTCTTACTGTGAGCTCAACTACACATTTTTATGCATGTATGAAGCATCTCGGTAGTGCGTACCTCCAATTATTCCACTAGACAGCACTGTATATATCCCTACACAAGGCTGTTGTACTTAGCCTCTCACTGTGGAAATCAGAGGGGGAAATATACGCCTTCTAGAATGAAGGTAATTGTAAAGCTAGGGCTAGGTCTCAAAGACCTCTCGAGCTTGTTGTCCAGACTGGGTCACAAAACCTTCACACGCAGGTCTATGAGCTAGGTAACAGGAAAAGGCCCTTGGAGCTGTGGGTCAAGAAATAATAAGCTTTATTTTTATTTATATTTATTTATTTATTTATTTTATTTTACTTCTCAAAATACATTGTACTTGATTTTCATGCCCCTTTACATGTTCCTCTCCGCCCCCCCCCCCCATCATATCTGTGCACTTGGCTTAAATAGTTCAAGGAATTTTTGTGGTTATTCTGTCTTCTTCCCCCCGCCCTGCCCCTTATTTGTTTGTATGTTTATTTATTTATTTATTTTTAGCTCCCACAAATAAGTGAGAATATGTGGTATTTTTCTTTCTGTGCCTGCCTTGTTTCACTTAATATAATTTTCTCTGAGTCCATCCATGTTGCTGTGAGTGGTAGTATTTCATTCTTTTTTATAGCAGAGTAGTGTTCCATTGTGTAGATGTACCACAGTTTCCTTATCCACTCATCAGATGATGGACATTTCAGCTGGTTCCAGCTCAGGCTTTATTTTTAGACATGAGCTCTGCTGACCAGCAGTTCAGAGCTGCTGCCTCACACACCAAAGAGCACACACAAATAGCAACAAGCAAAAGGATACACAGGAATGTATGCACACTAGCTCTATTCCCACACAACTTGCTTGCAAAGGATGTGCTGCACCACACACAGCTGGACCTGAGGTGAGGGGGCCTGACTAAACTACTCCATTTTCCTCACAATCTACCCCTTCAGGGTCCCTCGCTGTACAGTCTATGCATTCAGAATCTTCCAGGATGTTCCCTTAGTGAGGATAAATGACCCTGATATTTATATAACCTATTGTCTGTTCAATATGCCTTAAGGCTTGTCCTTAAGGCTTGTCCTGTAGTTCTGTCCTTTCAACTATTAGCCGTACATGTCCAGTTAGTAGTCATCATTGGTGTGAATTTCCATGGGAATCCTGTAGTCATACTAATGGGAAGTTCAATGCATATTCAGTAGGCTGACACATTGATCATTCGACTCTGGTGCAGTGCCTGCAGCCAGAACACTATGGGCAAAAAGACAGAAAGGTTATTGGTACCAATATGGGAAGTTCTTGCCCCTGTGGTAAGATACATGCCAGTTTGCCATCCTGAGAAAGGATGGTTGCAGGAATAGGTATCTTACCTGGCTTATGATCCCATACTTTATCCTCTAACACTGTTGGATCTGTAGGTTCTACATGTAACAGTATAGAGGAATTCATAATTGGCCATAATGATAATATAAATGTGCCCTTTGGAATAGAGCACTTATATGTTCCTGGCCATGTTACCTTTACTCCAGGAGGCCAGGTGTGTCACCCAAGGAGAAACTTGCAAGTTTTCTTCTAATCCTTTCCCCCAAGGCCCTATTAGGCCTACCCAGCATATATGGGGGACTTCTATTTTCCAAGGCCATTCCCATTGTACTGTTTGTCCCTGTTGTAAACAGGTTGGGGCTGGTAAGAGAATATTTGCATTCTTGCCATATCCTGGCTTCAAAAGCTTATCTTTAGCAGTGACTTGCAGCTGTATAGGTGCTGCAGCCCTATTCAGCAGAGCTTCCACTGGAGAGGGTCTGCCCTTGTGGGGTCTCTCATTTATAATCCTGACTGTCGGCTATAACCACTGTGTCTACCCCTTCAGGGATAGGGGTTGGGCAGATAGGCTTAGTCCCTTTTTTAAAAGACCATTGTACTGTTCAATCATTCCCACTGGCTGGGGATGATATGGCACATGTAACTTCCACTGAATGGACAACTGGGAGGCCCACCTCTGAACCCCATGTCCAGTAAAGTGGGTTCCATTGTCACTCTCTGTGACTACAGGCCGGCCATACATGGCTGTAAGGCTATTCAATGCTTTCACAGTGTTTACCTGGTCTGGGGCCTTACAAGGCCATACAAACAAAAGACCAGTAGCTGTATCAACAGCAGTGAAGATGTATCTGAAATTCTCTGACCTTGGCAGTGGCCCAACAAAGTCCACTTGCCATGGAGTCAGGGGCACCCTTCCTTGAGTTATTTGCCCATCTGTATGGGGCACCCACTGGGGGTGTGGACTCTCTTGAGCACATACTGGACAACCATGACATGCATTTACTACATCTTCCCATTTCATAGGCAGGGCCCATCTTTGAGCCGCCATCCACATGGTTTTACTGCCAGCATGCTGCATTCATTGATGTAACCACTGGGCTACATTAGCAGCTTACCTTAGCCAAGGCATCAGCTTCCTCGTTTCCTGGACTGGCTAAGGGAAAGTGTCCTGTGACATGGAAAAGAGTTACTTCTTTCTCATGTCCCAATTCCCATAACTCTTGCCACATGGCTTGACCCCACAGGGGTTAGTGGCCTACCATCCACTGTTGATATTTCCAAGTAGAGATCCAAAGGATTTAACCTTTGTATACAGCCCAGCTGTCAGTAGAGATGGCTAGTGGCCCAGGCTCATTTTTTATCACCATCCATACTGCTCTCAATTCAGCCCATTGACTGCTTTGCTCTGTGCCACTTTCATACCACATGGTATCTATTAGGGCCAGACAGCAACAGCTGTCCATGATGCTAAGGGTCCCATGCTAGAGCCATCTGGATATCAAGCTTGCTCTGTGATAAGTCCCTGTCCCTCATGGAAAGGTGTAGCCTCCACCTTCATGGGTAAGGGTTGTGTCAAAGTTTCCCCCACAACCTCTACATGGCTAGCACAGTTTACAACTCTTTGGACAGAGGACTCATTGACCCAGTGCTTCTTTGTTCTATATATGCTCCCCATTTAGATAGAGTGGGAGTCTGATTTACACCCGTTTTAGGGTTGGTTGCTCATGTGCGCAGCCAACCTGTTATGGGGTATGTCATCCTTACTAGGAATTTGGCAGTTCCTGTGATAGCTTCAGTGGCCATCAAGGCAGAATACACAGCCACTGTTTTTCTATTAGAGTATAATGCACTTCAGGGCCCTTCCAGAGCTGAGACCAGAATACTACAGGTGTTTTGAATCTGTCTTGTCTCTGCCACAAACCCCATCCTAACCCCTCTTGGGTTATATGTACGTCTAATTCAGAAGGCTTAATGGGATCAGCTACTTGTAAAGCCTGTACTTGCTGTATTGCCCTTTTTGTAGCCAGTAAGCCTGTTCTACTTCCTCAGTCTGATCCCAGAGGTCTTCTTTCTTTGTAAATGCATACAGTGGGTGTGCCATTTGGGCCATATAGGGTACAAAAACTTTCCAGTACCCCAGAAGTCCCAAATATGTCTGTAGCTGAGCTACAGTTGTGGGTCAAGGGTATGCCTGTATCTTGTCTATAATAGCTTCTGGGATGACTCTCATCTTACCTGACCAGACCACTCCAAAGAGTTTGACTAACAGCCCAGGTCCTTGCACTTTGACTGTGTTCATGACCCACCCACATTGTTCCAAATGACTTAGCAGCATTGGAGCTGCCTGGGTTAAATCTGCAAGATAATCAGAGTTTAGTCATCATCAATGTAGTGAAACATTGTAACCATGCTGGGCCTAGTCCACTTGGCTAGGTCCCCAGCCTCTAAACGATGAGAGATGGTTGGGCTATGCAGATAACCTTGGGGCAATACTTGAAAGGTCCACCGCCTTCCTTCCCAGGTGAAGGCAAACTGATCTTGGCTATTAGCTGAGACTGGAATAGAGAAAAAAGCATTCTCAAGGTCCAGCACATAAAGATAAGTTCCCAACTGAGTCATCAGCTGATCCATCAAGTCATGAACTGAAGACATGGCTACATGTAAAGGAGGCACTACTTTATTTAGTTCTCGATAGTCTACAGTCATTCTCCAGGTACCATCAGGTTTTTTCACTGGCCATACTGGCGCATTAAATGGGCTATGAGCCAGACGAATAATGCCAACCTTCACTAACTCCAGTAAAGTGGCACCTATCTCTTCATGTCCTCCCAGTAGGTGATACTGCTTTACATTAACTACAGATCTTGACTTACGTAACACCTGTGGGTCATGTTTAGCATATCCCTGTAACAAAGGCTTTACTGTCCATATCCACAGTTGAAACTCTCCAACTGTTCTTTGCAGGTGCAAACCATAAAGTACATCCATATCCAAGAGGTATTCAGCTACTGGGGATATATATATACACAGTATACACATGAGGGGGTAATTGTCCCATGCCCAATGGCAATGACAGAGCTTTGACTTCAATCATATGTCCTCCATAGCCATATATACAAACTGTGGCCCCTGGAAACTTATCTGGATTGCCATATATCAGGCTACATTCTGCGCCTGTATCCACCAATGCCAAAATATGCTGCACATTTGTCCTCAACCAATGTATTGCCAATTCAACATAGTGCCTCTGGTCCTTGCTTGCCCCCAAAAGACGAGTACCTTGGCCTGCTCCGTAATCAAAATGGAACAGTTCATCCACCTCCTTGGTAGCAACCAAGAACTCCTTCAAATCCACTGAGCGTACTACCTTGCTACCTCTTTCTGGTTGTTTAGTGAAATGCTGTTTGGGCCCAACTGCTGCCACAAGGCAAACAGAACTGTATTTGGCTGCCAGTCAATTATCTTGCCATCAACCCCTGCTGCAAGCAAATCAAGCCACATCTGCTTATGGCTAGTCTTGCTTGGTCCCCTCAGGATAAAATCCCAAGCATTTCTTGTGGGTTTGGTCTTAGCCACCTTTAGGACCCCTTTTGCTTGTCTCTTCTCCTCTACTTCAACCAAGCTCACTGTCATGGTCATTAGTTCATGTATAGGATGACTAGTGTATGGGGCCAGTATGGCCACCAGTGACCCAAAGGACATTGATGGGGCATTTTGCAGCACTATGTCTCTCATGCTACCTGTAAAACTTTCATCATCTGGGCCACGAGTGTTCACATTAAACATGGACTGCCACATCTGCAGCTCCTGAATTATTTCAACCAACTTAGCATATGTTTGTCATTTGCTAACAATCTTGGGCAGTTTTCCAGAATTTGCTCACATGGTTCTGGCAGTTGCATTCACCCATTCCATTAAGGAGTGGTTACCTGGCCCTTGTGCATATTTGTGGCTATTCTGTAGCTGCTGCCTCAGGGACAGGTGCATGGTAATGGAGGCAAATTTTTCCACCTCCTCACTAGAGGATACCACACTATCCATCCCTAGGTCCCATAACCATACCAGCCAAGCATCCAGGGGATTCCCCTGTTTCTGCCAGAACTGTCTATCCAAGTCAACTAATTCAACCTGGGTATATGGGATATAGGTAGTGAATTGGGTCATCTGTGAATTGCCTGCTTGTTGTCCACCTGGCCCCATAGGCTGTTTGTGTTTCACTTTCTGATGCACAACAGATCATGCCTGGAGATGCACAGTTTCCACCAACTCACCACTGGGTTTATCATCTTCCGTGGTGTGAGTGGCAGGAGTGGCCAACCGCTGCACATCATCCTCCAGGACACTTATCTGTGCTTCCAACAACTCTGCATTCTGCTTCAGATTTCGATCAACTTGCAGTATCGTGAGCAGTAGCCAGGCTCTGGTCAGCAGAGAAGTGGCCACCAGTCACCACATACTCAAAGATAGCCACATTTCCTTCCCCTCCCAAGGAGTTCTCTGCTGTAGTTCCTGGTCTATGCTGCCTTGCAGTATAGTGAGCAGCAACCAGATCCCAGTCAACAGGAAAGTGGCCATAGGGCACAACATCTTCAAGAGTAGCCACATTTCCTCCTTCTCCCAAGGGCCTTTGGCTCCTGTACCTGCTCAAAATCCTGCCAACTATGCCAATTGTAAAGCTAGGGATAGGTCTCTAAGACCCTCTGAGCCTGTTGTCCAGACTGGATCACAAACCCTTCACATGCATGGCTACAAGCTAGGTAACAGGAAAAGGTCCTTGGAGCCATGGTTGAAGAAATAATAGGCTTTATTTTTAGACACAAGCTCTGCTAACCAGCAGTTCAGAGCCGCTGCCTCGCACACTGAAGAGCACACACAAATAGCAACAAGCAAAAGGATATACGGGTGTGTGTGTGCACTAACTCTAGTCCCACACAACTTGTTTACAAAGGATGTGCTGCACCACACCCAGCCAGACCTGAGGCAAGGGGGCCTGACTAAACTACTCCATTTTTTTCACAGTAATTCTCAAGGTCCACCATGTGAGCCCACCTGACTAAGAAGGAAGAGACTCTGGGCACCATAGTGATAAGCAGGGGACTTGACCATTTGCCTAGATAGAAAAAGCTTTAAACTGATCCAGGGGATGCAGAAATGCTGCTGTCCTTAAGAGTGCAAGGAAAATTGTATGCCCCACACTCACAACTTTTATACCTATGACCATCTCAGGCATTGGGTGGGCAGAGGGAGGATGAGAAGAGGGAGACTCTTTATTAACCTGGCTTAGCAGAGGTGGAGTTCTGTGTTGACTACGAGGTTGATCAGTGCCCTACAGCCAAAGTCCTACAAGAATACACCAGGAGTTTGAAAAGTTGGGTTTATTACTCATTGCATGAAAGAGAACACAGAAAACTGTGGGTTATCTCAGTAAAAGGGTATCAGAAAAAAACTATCGTAAGATTTGAACTTTGGTTGAGTGACTTGGGGAAAAATCTAAAGCAGTGGAGTTTCCATCTAGCACGGATGCTGTCAGAAAGCAGGGCAATTGTATGATTGGGTATTTTGTGGTGTCAGGGTGAACTTGTTTTTATCTGTGCTAAGACAACATTATAAAGTGGCCTCATTTCATTTCATTTTGTCATAGTCTCAGAGTAACCTTGTCCGAGGTTGGTATTTTGTGTAATTATATGATCTAGGAGAATGAAAAATGATCTAGCCGTGAGCATCAGATTAGCTTTCAATCGTATTGAGGTCTAGCTAGTTCCATATGTCAGAGGCTGCTGCCCCACCTCATTCCTTCATTGAACCCCAAAGATGTTTCAGCCCTAGCTACAAAGTCACTTCTCTGAGTCATTAGCCATCAGTTGGTAGAGCAAGAGCTGGTCCCTAAGCAAGTACCCTTTTTTGCTAAAATTCTAGTGCTGGCTTTGGCTTTGGCCTTACCAAACTGAAATAAGAAAGAAAGGGTCACAATTTAGAATGACTGAATGCAGTCAGGAGTGCAAGCCTTGAAAGACAGAGAGAAAAAAAATCCACCACCACCTTACTCTTTTCCTGTTATTCTTTTTTTAATTGATTATACATGTTCATGGATTACAGAGCTCACGGTCAGCACCTGTGCCCAAGATGTGATGATTAGATCAATATTTTCAACGTCCCCATCATCACAAATCACAGTTATTCCTCGTGTCCCCCACCCACCCTCTCCCTAACCACCCTTCCCCTCCCCCCACCCTGACAACCCTAGGTCTGTTCTCTCCCTCTGCAAAGCCAACACACCACTGTGGTCTTTCTTCCCTTTCTTCTTTCTCTCTTAGCTCCCGCTTATGAGTAAGAATATGCAGTATTTTTCCCTCTGTACCTGGCTTATTTCACTGAACATAATTTTCTCCAAGCTTAACCATGTTGCTGCAAAGGTCAGAATTTCATTCTTTTTTGTGGCTGAGTAGTATTCCATTGTGCATATTTTCCTTATCCAGTCATCTGTCGATGGACATTTAGGTTGGTTCCATATATTGACTATTGAAATAGAGCTGCAATAAACATGGGAGTGCAAGTATCCCTTCAATGATGATTTCCATTCCTTTGGGTATATACTCGAAAGTGGAATTGCTAGATCGTACGGTAGATCTATCTTTAATTGTTTGATACTCCATAGTATTTTCCATAGTGGCTGTACTAATTGACAGTCCCACCAAAAGTGTACAAGAGTCCTCCTTTCTCCATATTCTTGCCAGCATTTGTTTTTCTCTTCTTGATTATAACCAGTCTAACTGGAGTGAGATGATGTCTCAATGTTGTTTTAATTTGCATTTCCCTGATGACTAGTGATGTTAAGCATTTTTTCACATGCCAGTTGGTCATTTATGTATCTTCCTTTAAAATATGTCTATTCAACTCCTTTGGTCATTTTTTAATTGGGTTATTTGGTTTTTTTACTGTGTAGTTGTTTGAGTTCCTTATATATTCTGGATATTAATACCTTGTTGGTTGTATAGTTTGCAAATAGTTTCTTCCATTTTGTAGGTTGTCTTTTCATTCTGTTGATTGTTGCCTTTGCTGTGCAGAAGATTTTTAGTTTGATATAATCCCATTCATTTATTTTTTTTCTTTTATTGTTTGTACCTTTGGTGTCATATTCATAAAATGTTTGCCCAGTCCTACTTCCTGAAGAGTTTCCTCTACATTTTCTTGTAGGAGTTTTATAGTTTCGGGTCTTATACTTAAGTCTTTAATACATTTTGAGTTGATTTTGGTATATGGTGAGAGCTGCTGGTCTAGTTTCAATCTTCTACATGTGGATTTCCAATTTTCCCACACCATTTATTGAAAAGGTAGTCTCTTTTACCAATGTATGTTCTTGTTGCCTTTGTCAAAGATCAGTTGGCTGTAAGTAGGTGGGTTGATTTCTTGGTTCTTCTGTTCCATTGTTTCAAGTGTCTATTTTTATGCCACTACCATGCTGTTTTGGTTAGTATAGTTTTATGTTTTTATGTTAGGATTGTTCTTTCTATTTATGTGAAAAATGTCATTGGTATATATATATGGGGATTGCACTGAATCTGTAGATCACTTTGGGTAGCACAGATATTTTCACAATGTTGATTCTTCCAATTCAAGAGCATGGAATGTCTTTCCACCTTTTTGTGTCCTCTTTAATTTCTTTCAGTAGTGATTTGTGCTTTTCTTTGTAGTAATCTTTCACCCTCTTGGTTAAATTGATTCCTAGGTTTTTTGTTTTTTGGGGGGTTTTTGGTGACTATTGTAAGTGGGCTTACTTTCTTGATTTCTTTTTCTTCTAGTTCATTATTAGAGAATAAAAATGCTGGTGATTTGGGGGTGTTGATTTTGTATTTTGCAACACTACTGAAATTGAAATGTTTATGAGCTCTTAGCATTTTTTTGTAGACTCTAGGATTTTCTACATATAGGATCATGTCATCTGCAAACAGAAGCAGTTTGACTTCATTTTTTCCAATCTGGATGCCCTTTATTTCTTTCTCTTGCCTGATTGCTCTGGCTAGTGTTTCTAAAGCTGTGTTAAATAGGAGCGGTGATAGAGGGCATTCTTGTCTTGTTCCTGTTCTTAAGGGAAAAGCTGAAAGGATGATATTGATAATGGGTTTGTTATATATGGCTTTTATTGTGTTGAGATACTCTTCTTCTACACCTAATTTGCTGAAAGTCTTCATCCTGAAACCATGCTGAATTTTGTCAAATGCTTTTTCTGGGTCTATTGAGATAATTATATGGTTTTGTCCTTGGTTTTTTTGATGTGATGTATCACACTTATTGACTTGCATATGTTGAACTATCCTTGTCTCCCTGGGATGAATCCCACTTGATTATTGTGTATAGGATTTTTGGTGTGTTTCTGTACTCTGAGTGCTAGTATTTTGTTGAGGATTTTTGCATCTATGCTCCTCAGAGATACTGGCCTGTTGTTTTCTTTTTGGTTGTTGTAACTTTGTCTGGTTTGGTATCAAGGTGATGCTGACTTCATAGAATGGGGTTGAGAGAGTGGCCTCTTTTTCAATTTTTTGAATAGTTTGAAGAGAAATGGCATTAATTCCTCTTTAAATGTTTAGTAGGATTCAGTAGTTAGCCAACTGGTTTACGGCTTCTCTTTGTTGGGAGACTGCTGATTACTGCTTCTATCTCTTTGTTTGTTATTGGTCTGTTCAGGTTTTCTATTTCTTCTTGGTTCAGTCTTGATCATTTGCATGTGTTCAAAAATTTATCCATTTACTCCAGGTTTTCAAATTTGTTGGTGCATAGTTGTCTGTGACAGTCCCTACTGATTCTTTGTATTTCTGTGGTGTCAGTTGTAATGTTTCCTTTTTCACTTCTGATTTTTGTTATTTGAGTCTTCTCTCTTTTTTCTTTTCTTTCTTTCTTTTTTTTTTTTTGCTTGTTGTTGTTGTTAACCTGGCTAGTGGTTTGCCTATTTGTTTGTCTTCTCGGAAATACAACTTTTTGTTTTGGTAATCTCTTGTATCATTTTTTGGGTCTCTATATCATTTAGTTCTGCTCTGGTCTTAATTACTTCTTTCTATCTACTAACTTTGGGATTGGATTGTTCTTGTTTTTCTAGTTCTGTAATGTATAGCATTACATTGTTTATTTGAACTTTTTCCACTATTTAATATAAGCATTTGTCTCAATAAACTTCCTTCTTAGTACTACTTTTGCATTATCCCACAGGTTTTGATATGAGGTGTCTTTATTTTCATTGGTTTCAAGAAGTTTTTTTGATTTCCTGTTTAATTTCATCTTGGACCCATAGTTCATTCAGGAGTCTGTTGTTAATTTCCATGTATTTGTATAGTGTCTTGAGTTTTTCTTGTTACTATTGTCCAGTCTTGATCTGTTGTGGTCTGAAGAGATATTTGAGATGATTTCAATTTTTAAAAATTTGTTGAGACTTGATTTGTGACCTAACATGTAGTCTATCCTGGAGAATGTCCCATGTGCTGATGAGAAGAATGTATATTATGTAGTTGTTGGATAAAATGTCCTGTAGATATCTGCCAGGTCCAATTGGTCTGAAGTATAATTTAAACCATGTGTTTCTCTGTTGATTTGTTATTTGGATGATCTATCCCTAGAGAGTTGTGTTCAGGTCCCCCAATATTATCATATTGGGGTCTATCTCTTTCTTAAGGTCTAATAGTGGTTGCTTTATATATCTGGGTGCTCTGGTATTGGGTGCATATATGTTTATGATTGCTATGTCTTCTTGCTGGATAGATGCCTTTATCATTATGTAGTGGCCTCCTTTGTCTCTTTTTATGGTTTTTGATTTAAAGTCTGTTTTATTTGATGTAAGAGTAGCTAATCCTGCTCAGTTTTGGTTTCCATTTCAATAGTATATCTTTTTCTGTACCTTCATGATTAGTCTGTGTGCATCTTTACAGTCAAAGTGAGTTTCTTAAAGACAGCATATAACTGGGTCTAGCTTTCTATTCCAGTCTGTGTCTTTTGAGTGGGGAATTTAACGGATTTAACTTTAGGATTGTTATCAAGGGGTATTATCTTATTCCTGGTTTTTTATCATTTTTTGTTTAGGTGTTTTAAATATCTTTTGCTCTTTTTTCCTCCTTTTATTATTCATTTTAACGTTTGTTGGTTTTCTTGAGGTGGTAGGATTTAGTTTCTTTTTCTTTCTTGTTTGCATTTTTGTTTTACAAGTGGGTTTTGTCCTTTCTTGTGTGTTCATGGTGGTAATTATTGTCTTGGGAATATCTGATGCAGGATTCCCTTGAGAATTTCTTTCATGGCTGATCATGTGGCATGGTGGTGAACTCCTGCAGTTTTTGTTTATCTAGGAAATACAAGATTTCTACCTAATTTCTGAAGGATAGCCTTGCTGGATATAGTATACTAGGCTGGCTTTTTTTTTTTTATTCAGTATTTTAAATACGTTATCCCATTTTCTTCTCACCTGTAGAGTTTCAGTTGAGAAGTCTGCTGTTTGTCTAATGGGAACTCCCTTACAAGGGACTTGATGCTTTTCACTTGCTGCTTTTAGGATTCTCTCTTTGTCTTTGAGCTTTACCAGTTTGACTATAATGTGTCTCACAGAGGACCTTTTTGGATTGAATCTGTTTGGGGATCTTGAGCTTCTTAGGTCTGAAGGTCTGTGTTTCTCTATATACCTGGGAAATTTTCCATTATTAATTCATTGAACAGGTTTTCAATGCCTTTTCCTTTCTACTCTCTTTCTGGTACACCCATGATTTGGATGTTTGTGCAGTAAAGGTTGTCTGCTAACTCTATAGACTTTGTTCATTTTTTAAAATTCTATTTTTCCCCATCTGTCTGGGTTATTACATAATGACCATCTTCAAGACCAAAAATTCTTCCTTCTGCTTGTTCTAACCTACTGCTTAAGTTCTCTGTTGTGTTTCTGATTTCACTGAATGAATCCTTTAGTTCTAGGAGTTCTGCTACATTTTTATAGGGACTGATTTCTTTGTGAATTTTATTCTTCATATTCTGGATATTTTCTTGCATTTTATTGTGTGGTCTGAGTCTTCTCTTATCTCATTGAATTTCCTTAAGATTGTTACTCAGAATTCCTTTTCAGTCCTTTTAAGGGTTTCCTGTTCTGTAGGGTCTAGTATTTGAGAATTACTATATTCCTTTGGTAGTGTCACATTTTCTTTTTTTGGTGGTTTTTTTTGTTGTTGTTGTTGTTGTTGTTGTTGTTGTTTTTAATATTTCTAGTACCTCTATGTTGATGTCTGGTCATCTGGCAGATAAGTTGTTTTTTCTATTACTCTGGCATGGACTTTGAGAAGTGCACTTCTTTCTCTTTTTCCAGGCTCCTCTCGTGACTCTCCTGTGTCAATGCAGTTAAATATGTGGCAGGCCACCTGCACAGTTGTCATGGCTGCTACTGTGGCAGCAAGCCATCATTGTGGCAGTGGAAGCTGTGGTGGTGGCTGTTGTGGGCCACCTCTTTGGAAGAGGTGCAGGGCCTCCCAATCACAATGGTGCTCCTCCTGCCTTTTGTGCAGACTGGTTTGGGGGAGAGCTCACT
Organism: Galeopterus variegatus; assembly: GCF_000696425.1. Classification (NCBI taxonomy): domain Eukaryota; kingdom Metazoa; phylum Chordata; class Mammalia; order Dermoptera; family Cynocephalidae; genus Galeopterus; species Galeopterus variegatus. The sequence goes on from NW_007732134.1 coordinate 42,605, forward strand.
CCTGAACAGTGCTTTACAGTGTCCAAATTACTGTCATAGATATTAATTGGTTTTATGATAAAACAAACAAAAAGATTTTACACATGTATTTTTTCATTAAGTCTTTGGATAACTCTCATATAGTGCTCAGTAATATGCTAGAGAGACAAGAGCTGACCTTCCAATTCTAAATTTATCTCAAGCAGAGGAAGGGAGTGGGCAAGATAAGGGTTTCTCCTAAGATATTGCTAGGACCACCCTTAAAAAGACTTGGCTTCTTTATAGGTTTACATCTTCAAAAGCTTATACATTTTCTTATAATTTCTACCTTTCTCACATCATGTGACCATCAAACCACTCCAGAATCACTGTTATTGCTAAGAACAGAAACTATTTTCCACAGAAGAGGGAACATTTGGGAGCAAAACTCCCATTACATGGGAAAGAGTTTCAGAGTTTAGTTTTATTGACCAATTCACACAGACGGTTCTCAGCTCCATTAAAGCTCAGCCATTGAAGGGACAGGAAGCAGGGCAAGGAATATGTGTAGGATGATGACAACCTCCTGCCTGCAAAATATTAACTATAGTCCCGAGGAAACTCCACTTGCTTTCAATTTTTTTAGAAATAAATTTAGTTAGTAGAAATGATCAGTAATTGTTGTATTCAGTTAGCATGTGAAGCTTCAAAATATTGCAGAATCACTTAGTCTAATGAAGACCACCCGAGGCCATCCTTTGATATTGGATTATGTTCCTTGTCAAAAGGTGCCTGGTGCTGGCCTGAGACTATTGTTTTGAACACAGATCTCTTATGGAGAAGAAAAGTATGGGCTCCCTTGTCAGACATTGCCCAGCTCAAATCTGATCTGAGCCACTTAACCTTCTGCATGATCTTGCATGTGATGTTAATGTCCTTACACCATAGATTTTCCTCATCTGTGAGAGAGAGAGAGAGCAGGACATCCACCTCAGTAGGTTTTTCTTATGAGGGTTAAATAAAAAGATGCTGGTTCAGTGTTGGTCTGCAAATGTTTGGTGTGGAACACTCTTGATATTCACCAGTGAGTCCCTCCAACATCTGACTTTTTATTTATTCCATAATTTTTTTTTTCCTTTTTTTGTCTTTTTTTACTGACCGGTAATGGGATCGCAACCCTCGGTGTCGCGCCTGCCCTGTGCTCAGCCAGTGAGCGGGAACTGGTCTCCACATGGGATCCGAACCCTCGGCGGGAGCACCGCCGCACTCCCAAGTGGTGCACTCTCCAGTGTGCCACCGGGCCAGCCCTATTCCATACTTTTGATAAACATACCGTTCAGCCTTAGACCAAAAACCAGTCACACCTTTTAATTTTTTTTTCTGAAGCCTATTTTCTTTTGAAATGTATTCATACCCTGGGAAGTTTGTATGAATAGGCACATTACTTCACACCTTGCCTGGGATTAGCCCTGGGAGGTGTGATAATCCCTGAAGTAGCCAGACTGCCTGGAGGGGAAGGGATCACCACCAAAGAGAGGAAGGAGACATTGGCAGGGTAAGTAAAGGTACTGTTTTTGTCAGCTTTTCAATTTTGACCAGGGTGGATGCAGATTATTACTCTGGACAGATGATTTGCTGTCCTGAATTTATTTCTGAAGCCATTTCATTTTCAATACTGAAAGCAACCATGCTATCATGCAGTCTGCTGTAAAGACCAAAATGAGGATTATGAACATATTGTGAAACCTATAAAGGGCCCAGGTTTTAGCTCCCAGAGAAATCTGGGATTTCTTTTTTATGTCATGGTGTTTTAAACTCGGATCAAAATTAGGTTCCTTGACTGAGGAAACCTTCAGTCTCTTCTAGTGGCTATTTTCTCCTCTGAGTCTAGACTCCACTACAGGAACCATTATGCTCCAAGTTCACCCCCAGCCTCCACAGAAATGATTCTTCTTTCACTCCCACAGCCATCCTCTGTCTTACCAGGGAGATGGATCCTTTTTGATCTGTAGCTCTAGCTAACCCAGAATCATTTTCCATTCCACATTGTGCCAAAACATCTCTGGCTCTTCACTGCAGTGTCAGGAGACTGGTGACAAAGGGTAAATCCTACAGGCTGCCAGAGAAGGGGGAAAAATGAAAACATGTTTCATACAAAAGAACAGGAATCCCAGTGGCTTCAGATTTCTCAATAGCAAATACTGAAAACCAGAAGAGAAACAATCAATATTTTCTGTTCTTATTCCTATTCTTAAGACTATGTATGTGGCTGAATTATCAATCGAGTGTCAGGCAAAAAAAATAAGTTTCAGAAGTTCAAGGACTGCAAACATTTATATCTCCTGTCTCCCTCCAAAGGAAGCCACTGAAGCCCATGCTTCACCAAAACAAGGGAGTAAACCCAGAAGGAAGAGATGAGATGAAAGAAACAGAGCGTTCAACAGAAGAGAAATCAAGAAAAATCCCTAGGTTGGTGATGTAGATTGGAAAACCTACGATAACCCTTGCAGAGGACAACCAAGCTAAACTGCAACAGATCAGAAGGATCACAGAGAAATTTTTTTTCAAGAACATGGAAGTGTTGAAATACTAATGTGAATGAATTTATTGAGAAGAGATTCAGATAATTGCTGGAGAGTTTGGGTTATATTTGTGATAAATATATTGAAAGCTGAGCAAAAAGATGAACAGAAAGATAATTATTGACTTCAGAAAATGTAAAAAGATGTACAGGAAAAGTTTTTGGAGTTTATGAGACTTAGGTCTCAATAGTGTGTACACAGTTATAGCAATTTAAGCAATGAATATTTGATGAAACCAAAATTGCAATATAATTATATCAAATGGTTGAGGGGAGAGAAGGGTGTGTTTCTGTGGAGGAGGCCATAGGGATGAAAAATCAAAGCTAAACCTTCATCCTACATAGCAGGAAGTCAATAGGTAATACATGAAGCTGAAAAATCAGGAAAACGACAAGACCAACACATTATTTTGAGGCTTGCAGGAGAAAACCACAGGATCAGCTAGGAGAGTTGATAGTGGTGTGTTGGGGGAGGAGTAAGTGGGCTAGAAGGAAACTGATAATTTGCAAAACAAGCCTTTCTTCATCCTACATAGCAGGAAGTCAATAGGTAATACATGAAGCTGAAAAATCAGGAAACGACAAGACCAACACATTATTTTGAGGCTTGCAGGAGAAAACCACAGGATCAGCTAGGAGAGCTGATGGTGTGTTGGGGGAGGAGTAAGTGGGCTAGAAGGAAACTGATAATTTGCAAAACAAGCCTTGTAGGTCTATTTGGCTTTTTAAATTGTGTGCATGTGTAATTTATAATAAATAGCCAAAGCTCTCCCTGAAAATGAAATAAAATAAAGAACAATAATAAAAACAGTAGAGAATTAAACTCAAACATCTATTTTTATAAATAATATGTTCTTTTCAGTTTAAAATTTAGTGATATTGGGCTGGCCGTTTAGCTCACTCAGTAGAGCATTGTACTGATAACACTAAGGTCAAGGGTTGGGATCCCTGTACCAGCCAACTGTTCAAAACATAAAAATAAATAAATAAAATTTTGTGATATTGTTGTTTTCAAAACTTCAGATAAACAAAAGAAGAACATAAAATTAATAAAAATCTTTAATTTTATCTTCTAAATGCTTGAACATATTTAAATGTTTTAAAATAAAAGTGAGATAATGTTGTTCCATAAAAATGTTGAGACATAGCCCATGTATTCAGTAATTCAAAAAGCATGAATTAGAAGTTCCACAAGGAGAGAGGGAGTTGTTGGGAAAAATGTTTTTGCAATATTATAAAAGAAATTTTATCTGTTCTAAAGAAAGATTAGCCATAGTCACATAACTTGATACACTGGATAGTCATAACAAAACTGCTGAATTCCAAAAATAGAAAGTCTTGCAAATTTTGAGAGGTGGGAGAAAGTTAATTAAAAAGCAGCAGTAATTTTTTTTTTTTTTTTTTTTTTTTTTTTTTTTTTTTTTTTTTTTTTTCTTTTTTGGGCACGGAAAAAAAAAAAAAAAAAAAAAAAAAAAAAAAAAATAATTTTTTTTTTTTTTTTTTTTTTTTTTTTTCTTTGCTGCCATAAGTTTCTAGGATATTCCTTCACCATTTGTTTTTAGCCTGGTCTATTGTAGTAATTAGCCTCTTCAATTTTTTCTTCAGTTATTCATGATTTTAATTTCTCTCACTTTCTTATTCATCATTTGATTCATGTCCAAAGGAGTGTGTCTTCTTTTCATATATTTAGCACTTTTCAAATATTTTTGATGATTCTAGTTGAAAAGTTAAGTTATCCTCTATTGTGTTTGTTATCTCTCAGGGACCACCTGTCCCACCTGTTCCTGTTCTCTTTAATGGTTTGCTTTTCCTCAATGTCTGTTTGCCTATTTTTAATTATGATCGAAGGACCAGAGTGGTCACCGTTGACCACTCAGCGGGCTCTCCTCAGCAGCTGTGGAGGGTGCCATTCCTACATAAGTCTTCTCTCCTCAACGGGAGCTTGTTCCAGTCCTCTTTGGGTGGATAGGTGGGAATATTCCTGCAAACGGACCTCTTTTCAGGTTGGGCAAGCAAAGAACATGTAAGTAGGTTAAGGATTCACCTCAGTAAATCAGAGTAAGCCAAGGAAGACATTTCTCTTGGGAGCAGGAGTTTAGGGCAGAAATGCTTTACAGAGCTGCTTTTCTATTATTTTTCCCTTTCCTGAAGATGGAGGCACTGCTATATTTAGAGAGTTCATCACATCTGTTATATCCTAAGAGAAAACACCACAGCCAGCCCTCTGTACACCAGAGCTGAGGACCAGCCCAGCTGAGTTGGCAACCCTTCAATTAATTATGTTGCTAATTGCTACACAGTCTGCTCATTCACTCAACTTCATTCAACAGATATTTCCAGCCCTCACTAATGATGATCTTGGAGTTTTTCCAAGGCTCTGTGGGAAAGACGGGTACTCACTTCCTCAGTGACCTTTTCCAGATGTCTCTGTTTGTAATTTTCTTGGCTCTATTCTGTCAAACCAGTCTACTTTATAGTTTTCCAAAATTCCTAACATTTCTGACCTTCTGATAAAACCTTGTCTCTTTTCCAGGATTGCGAAGGTTTTAGTCTCATTCTTAGAATCATTTATTCATTTTCCTAGGATTTGGAGAGGAAATGGAGCGATGGCTTAGTCTGCCATCTTGATAAGAGATCAGGTTCCTAACTTCAATTCATTTCTTAATTCGTTAAAGTTTTCTAAGTAAATTTCCAAGGCATGTATGTTGGCTGCTGCATTTCCTGTATCTTTGCATATCTGATAATTTTTAGCATCCTCTCACATAAACAACAGCTGGGTATAAAATTCCAGTCTCACAATTTTTTTCATGTCAAAAGTCTTTAAGTGCTACCCCATGGTTGTCTGATATTTGGAGTCACCATCTGGTGACAAAAATGCTTTCAGATTTTAAGTAGCTGATTTCCTTCTATTTGGATACTTGTATTTTCTCCACTAAACATGAAATTTAAAAACCACATCTACAATATAACTGAATGTGGTTCTCTTCATACTTTGTCACATTTCATATCTGTTACCCTTTTTGTTTGTTTATTTTTTTCTTTCTGTTATCCTTTTTTAATGCAGAAAATGTAACCTTCTGCCATTCATTCATCTTTTCTTCCATATACATTTTTTTAAAGAAAATGTAATTTTATTAATATTATTTTTTTTACATTCTAGGATGTTGTTGCAGAGCAGTTGGCAGGGAGGGGGAAAGGTAAAAGGGGAAGGAAATGGGATGGAAGAAGGAGGAAGGAGGCAGGGTGGGATTGAGGCCTGTGGAACCCCCCTCATTCCCACAGGGGAGACCAGGGGACTTCCAGTGGTGGCTTGGTCATTGCAGGCTGGGTGCAGATGTCAGGGGAGTGTGGCAAAAGCCCTCACCCCAGACCAACACAGCTCAGGAACTCAGGGCCCTTCTTGCTTCAGCTCGGTGGTCATCACTGGGCTGGTTGCATGTGTCAGGGGGGTGTAGCCAAGGCCCTCAGCCCCCCACTGCCCTGGCTTGGGAGAGCCCCACGTGCTTTCTGTGGCGGCTCAGTGGTTGTTGCTGGGCTGGCTGCCTGTGTTGGGGGGGGTGTGGCTGAGGCCTGAGTCCCCATACCACGCCAGCTCAGGAGAGCCTGGGGTGCTTCCTGTGGTGGCTTAATGGTTGTCACTGGGCTGGCTGCACATGTCAGGGTTGTGTGACTGAGGCCCTCATCTCCCACCTTTGGGACTGGTTATGGGTGTCATCGGGCATTGCTGAGGCCCTTGGCTTTCCCCGCCCCCCCCCCATTTCTGGCTGGATAACCCAGGAGACTTCCAGTCTTTCTAGGTGTTATAGGTGTTCTTTGGTGAAATGAGACCTTTACTAGTCAATATCAAACTTTGTCTCTGGTTGTGGGTACTTTGTTTTTTCTTTCACTTCTGTGTTAGATTATTTGCTGTTCCTACCACTTCAACTGTTGTAGGGCTGGCACTAATTTGTTGTCCTTTGCTTACTTCTAAAATGGGGGAACTTCCTGTGGGGACCAGTACTTGAGCCATGTGGTTGACCTAAGTTGCTGCTTTGTTGCTGGTTCCCTGGAGAAGGCTTTTTGTGCAGCTCAGGGTTTAATAGTTGACTTTATAGGTAGTTCTGGGTCTATTGAAATCTGGTGTATCTGGGTTGTGTAGAAACTCTGGTCTGGGCCTGAGTCTTTTCATCAAACTGCACCCCACACAATTCTATATTCCTGACCAGGCTCTTCTGAGTTGTGTAGAAACTCTGGTCTGGGCCTGAGTCTTTTCATCAAACTGCACCCCACACAATTCTATATTCCTGACCAGGCTCTTCTGAGTGGTCCTACACTGACTGGGTTACAGATCAGCTGTCCTTGCTGTGCCCCAGTGTTCTCCCAGTGGCCCCGTCTCCCCCACTGCCCATGCTGCAAATACTTCCCATGGAATGGGCTGTGCACCAGTCCCTTGCAGTGACTCACTGGCTCTGAGTGGCTCCTTTTTTCCAGTAGTTGTGGTTCCTTGCTCCTGTGTGGGTCCACAGGAATCCTGTTAGTGGTCTTGCTGTCCTGGGAGCCACCAAGGCCCTCTTGTCCCCTGCCACCTCCAGGCAACTTCATGTGAAGGCCACAGCTGCAGCTTTTGCCAGCTCCTGCTCCCTGTGCTCAGCAGCTCCAGCCAGGATGTGGCTGGGGCTTGAAACAGGCGGAGCAGTTTTTTCTATCTCTCATCGTGGCTTCTCCTGCCTTCGTACACTCTGTAGGTCTCTCCTCCTCTTCCCCTGATCTCTAGCAGCCCCAGCTTGGCTGTCGTTGCTTTTTTGTAGATGTAAATTGGTTGATTTGTGGGAGAGAGTGACACTGTGGCCGTCTATTCTGCCATCTTGACTGAATGTCTTCCATATACTTCTTAGTACTTTCAAATCTCTCCCCTTCTCCCAAGCAATTTTTACTCTAATCATTGAACCCCTCTTAACGAGGCATAAACTCTCCTAATTTCTCTATCACTCCATCTTCATGCCATGTGTGAAACCTCTTTCTCCCCTTAGAAAACCCATTCCTGTAGTCCTTCCAAATACTCAAGAGGGCCAAGGTTTTCCACATGCCTTTTAAAGAAAGGCTCAGCCTTTCGATTACATTCTGGCAGTCTCCACCTGCCTAATCTCTAGGTTATGAACCCCCAATTGTTGGAGAATAGATGCAAAGCCTTTCCCGTGCCTTCAATTGCAGGTATCACCAGCATCCTCTTTGTGGCTTTCTCTTCTGTTCTCAATAGTATTCTTTTCTCACTGTCTACACTCTTTCAGGCATTGCCATTCTCTCCCATGACATCAGGGACATTTATATACTGAGCTCTCACAAGGCCCTATCCCCAGTCTAGCTCCTTCTTCCCAGCCCTAGATCCAGCTGCCTGTTTAACATCCCATTAACACGTTAAATTCAAAGTGTTCAGAACCAGACTCATCCCCCACCCTTTCTCCTGAGGGTCACATGTCAGAGAACTGCATGTAATGCACCAAACCAGATACCCAGCTGTTATTCTTGACTCCTTCTTCTCCATGATACCAACATCCAATTAATTTAAGGTTGATTCTACCCTTTTAAAAATGTCTTATATCTCACTACTTCTGCCCATTCCCATGGCCACTCCCGTGGCTAGATTAGCTTTCCCTCCCTAAATTCCTGTGACGGCATCATAGTCAGTCTCCCACCATTTGCCTTGCTTGTGTACTGTTTATTCTCCATGACATCACTGGAGAACCCTTTTAAAAATACACATATGATCATTATAAAAAGTCCTTATCTTTGTGTTGTGTTGTCCTTATCTCAGGCTTGACATTGTGGCTAAATGATTCATATAGATGACCGAATCTTTTGTAAATTAGCCAATGCTTTTTCTTCAACCTCATCCATTCAGCTTTTCTTTTCTTTTCTTTTCTTTTTTTTCCAGCCCTACAGAAGTGTTTACCATTGTTTGAATGTGCCATGCTCTCTTTCAGTTTTGAGACTTCACCCACATGGTTACTTCTGTCTGGATTTCTTTCCTTCTCACCCACCAAGACATTTTTCTTCATCTAGATAATGCCTATATATACCTCAAGTCTGCTAAAGTATTTCATCTTCTGGGAAATCACTCCTGATCTCCCAAACCAATTAAAGTGCACCTCTTGTAAGCTTTTCACTGCTGTTATATCACTTTGCATGCTTTATGCTACTGTCATTTGCCTGTCTTCTAAGTTAAGCTTAACTCTATTGGAATAGGTGTCATGTCCTTCCAGTTTAATTTTTTTTTCTTTTCCTTTCTCAGTGCCTGTGATATAAAGGTGCTCAATAATTTTCATTTGAGTGGCTTTTTAAAATAAATTGTCCCTGGTACTTGCTAAGCCTTTTAGATAAGATCATAACCCATGCTCATTTTAATAACATTGTCTTCTGTCATTACTTTGTTTATTTCTTCTTTTAATCTGCTCCATATTTCACTTTTGGAATTTCTGATATACAAAATGTGTCTTCTTTCTTTCATTTGTCCATGAAATGTCAGCATGCTTTCCTTCTGAGATCTAGGAGACTTTCTTAAACTTCCTTTTACTTGAGCAGTTCACTGTCCTGTGACAACCTATCTTCAGTTGATTTCTTTCACAATACTTTAAAATATAACTAGCTTGTTTTTCTGTTTTTAAACAATCTGCCTCACTTTAGATCTGTACCTTTTCATAACTACCTGTTTAGCTTCATAGGTGCCACATCCTCTCAAATTTGGTCACGAATACCAGTTAGAGATTTTCTAACACTTTATTCTATCTCATGTAGGAATTTTGTTTCACAGGCTACATTTACTAGATTTTTAAGGTTGTTTCTCCTCTTTGGCAGAGCCTTTATTTTGTATGTGTTTCTCTTTTCTTTTTTCTTTTTTTTTTTTTTTTTTTTTTTTTTTTTTTTTTTTTTTTTTTTTTTTTTTTTTTTTCTGTTTACTTATCCTTACAAAGTGTGCTTGAAATGAGTTCTGTTTGAACTACTTTAACTATAATGCTTTTAAATCTCTCAGACTCAGGAAAAGGAATAATGAAAAATCCTGTGTGCTTTGCTGAAATTGAGATCCACTTTTCTAAAAGAACTAGGAAATAGCAAGTGGGAGCATTGCCTTTGTCGTTGGGTTGCACTCTGGGTCTGTTGCAGAACCAGAAGTCAGCTGGATCAGCACCTACCTTACTGCTAGTTCTGTCCCTGGTAGGTACAGGTCAGGAACAGTGCCACACCTGGTTTCTGTGCCCCATATGATCTCTGGTGCTTTAACCTCTTGCTGAAGGTGTGATCAAGGTTCCTCTTTCCCCAGTGCCAAACTATCCCAGCTGTTCCCAGATAACATGGTTCCTTCCAAGGGATCCTTTAACTTATTTCTCAGCTAAGCATTTCCTGCAAGCAGAGAATCCCATTGATCAATCTATTCTCCACTTCATTCTGTGCTATAAAAATGCCTTTAAGACTCCCCACATGTTGAGAGCAAACATTGGTAATTTTTAAGTTTGGTAAAGATTTTTCTCTGTTCATTTTTGGTCACATAAATGGGAATGTACTGGGCACAGACTTCATGAATATGACCCCAAAAGCACGGGCAACCAAAGGAAAAATAAACAAATGGGACTATATCAAACTAAAAAGCTTCTGCACAGCAAAAGAAACAATTAACAGAGCTAAAAGACA
>NW_007732134.1:54530-58042 GCF_000696425.1 Galeopterus variegatus
AAAAACCGGGGTGGGGGGGGGAAGAAGATATAACAACTATACTTTTTTGAAGTTGTTACAACAAGCAAATGGAAAGGACATTCTTGGGGGGGAGGGGAGAGAGGGAGGAGGGAGGGAGGTGTCAGTGATGGGCCATAATAATCATATACATTGTATATTGACAAAATAAAAATTTAACGAAAAAAATAAAATAAATCAACATATTCATCCAAAAAATATATAATAAATGGGAATGTAAAGACAGCCGTCTTAACCCAAATGTTCTTTACAGAATCTCATGTTAATAACCCTTATTTCATCTGTGGTGTGCCACAAATTATGTAATCCATGCTGTAAATATTAATTATCCACACAGAAACAGTCTAATTGGCTAAGATACCTTTACGCTATGGGTCCCCTTCTGGTTCTGCCATTAGCAGTTAAGTCTATCCTGTACTTGGGAAAATCTCTCCCCTAGAATACTGATCAGGCCTGAATAAAACTGAGACATTCTCAGTGGGAGCTAGAGCCCTCTCTATTAACTAATTTGAATGCTGAAGAAGCTTTCAGCATTTCTTAGGAAACTGCCAGCAGGAGTTTGGGTACGACAATTGCACATTAGGGGAACTGTTCAGGTTGGAGTCCAAGAATGGTCCTGCCCTGGTCTGGACTCTTTAAAAGGTCAGTAGGGGAACCGAAAGCCTCTGCACCGAGAAGGCTTGTGTGGACAACATGTGGAAAAGAAGACGGCTGCCCACCCGTAACTACACTGCCCCTGGGGAGCTGGGAAACTGGGCTTCTGTGAGTTTGTGAGAAGAAAAAACACTCTTTGGAATTGAAAACACACACATACAACTTCTAATTTTTCTTAACAAGATAAAGATGGGATAACTTAATACTCAGTGAATTCTTGCTTAATGATTCCATCTTTCCTTTATTATCCATAATGGTTTAAAAACTATACTCTAATTGGTGTTTTATGATTTGATTAAGTTCAGCATTATGAAATTTCATCAGTAAGAAGGGTCTCTGCTGGCTATGACTCCAAAAAAACTTGATGAACAATATGAGAATAAACTTATTTCTTTTCTTCAGCTTATGGTGCTCTCATCATACACGTGTTTGGAAGTGTGACCTTTACGTTTCTTGTTTTCCGAGGCTATAGATTCAACTAGTAATAATAATGATGTGTGTATGAGTGTTTGTATGTATGTGCACATGTGTGCACACCTTAGCTTAATAATCATTTCTTGTATGTGCATCCATTTGAAATTACTGTTAAAGTATCATTAAGAAAATGCTTTTGGAATTATAAATTAACTAAAATAATGTTTTCCTTGAGCTAAATATAGAGGGACTATGCTTAATAAAATTATGTTGTTGAAGATAAATTATGTGAATCAGGCACAGTTACTATTTTTCGTGGAATAAATCTACTCATTCTCTCTGGCTCTTCTATTCTATTCTTAAAGACTTATTCTGCAGCTTCAACCCTCTTCAGGGACTGTCTATGGAGGTCTATTTAAGAGAGTATTGATACATTTCTGCATGATTTGCAAATAATGACATTTAAAGAAAAGGGTGTATTGTTTTACAAATCTTTGTTAAAAGTATGTTACTTTCGGAAACTTAAGCTGCAAAGAGATGAGGTTCGTTCCTGCTCTTTCCCCGCCTCACAGAGGATGGGGAAGCTGCCGGAGTCACTGAAGACACCATATTTCCTTCTGTTTCCAGAACTTTTTGTAATAACAGTCATAGGGATGTTATTATACTGCACCCACCATCTCCTCTACACTTTTCAGGAAGTAGAACCCTAAATTCTCTTTGAGTGTCCCCATCCTCAACCCCGGTCCCTGTGGTTAAGATGGGACTCCACCTTGGCCAGTCAGAGTACAAATCTCCCCTCCCTGGGGACTGAGATCTAGATGGAGCAATCAGTAAATCCCTGGACTTCCATGGGAGGGAGCAGAGAAAGGGCCAGAAGATGTTCCCTTTTCTGCTGGATTGAACCTGAGAGGCAGCCACCTTGTCACCACATGGAACCTGAGAGCAGGACAAGGAGCACAGGGCTGATAAACGAAGAGACCAGCTATACCACTTCAGGCACTGGATGAATCCATGCTTAAAGTCCCGAGCTTCTCGGTTACAAGTAACAATGCCATCCTTTCTTTGTAAATTTTATTGGGTTTTCTGCCATTTGCCTTGGAAAAAGTTCCAGCTGACAAAACAAGAAATGGCTAAATTTGAATTTTAAACCTAAAGAACTACAATGAATGAAGGTGACACTTGTACACACAAGACCAGTTCTGGGGCATGAATAGCCAGAGGGCAGGAGGGGCTGGACACCACTGTTTACCTTCCCTTTCATTGCTGCCTCCGGCAGGGACAGAAGAGAGGCTGAGGTGGGGACTAAGCGCTTCAATGTGGCTTCTATGTGAATTGCACATTTAAGCTCAGGGCATGCCACTTGGAGATCCAGAATCTCCTCATACAGATTGCTTTGGATTGGTTTTGCTTCTTTAGAGCTGGAATTAAAAGTAGATAGTTATTTGCTCCAGGATTGTTCAAACTTGGTTTAATGTAGAGGGTCACTCACAAAAAATGAAATGACAAAGTAGGTACTTCCACTCAGGTGGGTGCCCCCTTGCACGTGCATGTGCAGTTTCCTCCTGTGCCTTCCCATCCCCACCCAGTCCTCCATTCCCACAGGTAGAGGTTCTGCTTAGGAGCCATGGGGGAAACACAGAGCTCCAGGAGGAATTCTTTAATCCTGACCAAGCACCATCTCCTTCAGATGAGGAAACCTTCAGGAAATTCCCTAAAACACCCAGCTAGGAAGACTTAGCACTGCTGTGAGCTTATCTCATTTTTATTATTGTATTTTTAAAAATATATATATTAATACTAAATTTTTACAAGTAATACATAAGTACATTCTAACAGTATCATATTTAACAAAGAGTCCAGTAGTCTAAAATAAAGTTCCTTTTGAATCTCTTGCCTCTGCAGAAGAAACTGCTGTGATTAGTGTGGGAGATTCACTTTCAGGCTCTCTTATGTGTGTATCTGCAGAAATACAGAGAATTACTTTGTATAGCATTAATACGAAAATGGTATGATTCTGTTCATGTCATTGGCAAGTTGCAGATCAGTTCCTGCAGTGTGATTCCATGTCCTTTTTACCGTATTGTATTGTCCCCTCAGCGTGCTGAACGTTAGGAAGAAAGCATCACAGAAAAGTGAAAAGGACCTCAAATGTGCCTGTGAGCTTTTCCTGTTTAAAACCTCATGTTCTGTACTTTATTGTCTTTAAACTCTTTCAGTTAGATGGCTATTTATTGGTAAAGCATTTAGTTAAGAATTGTCTCTTTATTTACTCTGGCATTAGTTTCTGTACTGGTATTTCCCAGCCTTTTTAATTTATACCTTCCTTCAGAAATATAAATACCATTGAGTTCCCCTTCAATGCCATCTGAAATTTCAAAACAAATATTACAAATGAAAGCCAATAAACAATGACAGCATTGAATACG
>NW_007732134.1:58173-61136 GCF_000696425.1 Galeopterus variegatus
CAGTTAAGAATTGTCTCTTTATTTACTCTGGGATTAGTTTCTGTACTGGTATTTCCCAGCCTTTTTAATTTATACCTTCCTTCAGAAATATAAATACCATTGAGTTCCCCTTCAATGCCGTCTGAAATTTCAAAACAAATATTACAAATGAAAGCCAATAAACAATGACAGCATTGAATACGTCTTTTCAAACTACACTCTTCTCCCTCATGTGTGGCTTCTCCCAGCCCCCACATGCTCAGTATCACCAGATGGCTGCCACTCTACTTAGTGGCTCCCCCTTCACCCAACAACGAGCCATCCCTGAGGAACATTCCAGTCAACAGCTCAAAGGTGACTAAACATTTGTATTCCATATACAGTGATAATAGCACAGCTGCATTTTAGAATACTGGAGAACCCACAATGGACATCCTAACAAAATAGAGACTGATAAACTCATTCAGGAAAGCTCAAGTGGGCTTTTCTTATAAAGTAATGGAAAAATCCTACAAGATTCCTTATGGTTATTCAAGCAGCATGGCAAAGGAGTTGGATGGTGTGATTTTCCTTTTGTGCATAGTGTGATTTTCAGTTTAGTCCTCTGGTCTGTAGTGTAGGAAAGAGGAGAGAGACCAATCAACCTATCAACCTTGACTTTTCCTTGAACTGCCTGCCCTGAAATGTTCCCAACTCCTTAGAGTTTGACACAAACTAAGAGTGGCAAACACTGAAGATGAGGTGATGGACAAGCTGCAAGCAACTGAGATTGTTATCTGAAGATTAACCACAGAGGTCCTGAAATGGGGCTGGGATGTTTCAAGAAGTTTCCCATGAGGGTTCTGGGTCAGCTTGGTGGGTCAGGCTGGCTCTGCTGTGGTCTCAGCTTCACCAAGAGTTCTGCAAGATCATTTCTCATCTTTGACACTAAAAGGGCAAGTGGGAGAGAAAATATATGACATGCTACTAAGAAAAGCAACATGATCTAATTTGTTTTAGGTGGAGTTTTTGTTTTTAATGTTTTTTATTATTATACAGATATACTTTACTATTCTCGAACATCTGTTTTTCAATGCAGAATAAACCATCTTTTTCTTTTCTTTTTTTTCTTTTTTTTTTTTTGAATCACAATTGATTATACATATTTTTGGGATTCAGTGTTGACATATGTTGATCAAATCAATATTACTAGTATGTGTATTGTTACGAATTGTACTTATTCTTTATTCCCTTTGTCCAATCTCTCCCCATCCTCCTCTCCCTCCCCCCTCCCACCACTGATTACCCTAGATTTCTTCTCTCCCTCTGAAAGAGTAATGGTTACTCTGTTGATTTGTTGCCTCGATGATCTGTCCAATGCTGAAAGGTGTGATCAGTCCCCCAATATTATCATAGAGCAGATGCTTCTGTCACTCTGGAATGAGCTTTGTGGAGAGAGGCATCCTCTTCTTTTCTTTGGTCTCTGCTGGTGACTCTCCTTGTATCATTGCTCTCCAGTGGCTGGCAGACCATCTGCGTGGTGGTTGTGATGTCTAGCCACTTTCACGGCAGCCATGGTTACTGCGGTGGCTGTGGTGGGCCACACACGAGGAGACGTTTTTTGCATGCTCCTTGGTGCTGGCAGTGTACTTGGCTGTGGTGGTGGGTCTAGTCCCCAGCTCCATACCCCACCTCTGGGCGGGGCCCTGAGGTGCTGGCAGTGTGCCTGGGTGCGGGTGGGGTGTTCAGTCCTCGGCTCGAAGCCCTAGGCCCCCAGGCAGGGGAGTTATTGTTTATTGGGGAAAATGACTTATAAGCTGACCAAAGAGAGGCTTGCAGGGATTTTTCCCAGTCTTCATCTCTACAGTTACCCACTACTGAATAGAACACTGTTCTGTCTCTGCAATACAAGTCACATGGGGGACTGGTTAAGAAGAGGCCCTGCAAACACACACACACACACACACACACACACAAACACACACACACACACACACACCTAATTCCATATGCTTCCCTGTCCACCAGGCCCTGCCTGCCTGAGAACAGTTCCAGGTCCCACCATCTCATAACCCACCCTCCAGTGACAGCTGTATAACCCCCTATAGCTCTGCAGAGAAATCAAAGCCTCTTAGGGGCACACACGAACCTGTTTTCCACTGAATTGTGGGCCTCTTTGATGGTGCTACTTACATCATTGCATTAACACCATTAGTAATATCACTAAATAGATTCCTTCTGCTGTGATTTCATAGTCTTCTAGCAAATCTGTGATTATAATGTGAATTTCCATGCAGATGCTACTATAACACAATTTAAATACTTGGCAATTAATATTTGGTAATTAATGAATTGGCATTCTGGCTCGTATATCAAGCTCTTCACACCATGTTTAAAATGACCCAAGCCCAGGGATTTGGCCCAAGGTCTTGACCACATGGAACTTCAGTGCCTGAAAGCCAAGGATCCTCTCTTTCACTGCAGTAAAGTGAGATGTGATGTCGGGCTTAATTAAACAAGCAGAGGCCCTGGTGAGACCTCTCAACAACAACTGATTTATTGGGAAAATGAGATTTGCTGTGTCAGCTAAAAAGTTGTATAAAGAAATAGTGGGAAATTACAGTGGGCAAGTTGAGGCACTGAACGGCAGGTTAATATATTAGGCTTTAACTATCTTGAAAATAACAGAAAGACATCAAAGCTCTTAGTAAAGGTGGCAAGAGGGTAAGAAGGGTAGAAGAGAGAAATGGATCTTATATGTACGTTGTAATTTTAGTTTAGAAAACCCTTCTCATACATAATTTTACCTAATCCTACCAATATTGTGCAGCATAAAGGGCTAGTCCTATTTTATGGATGAGTGAACCAAAGCTGAGAGAGTTGTAACTTGGTCAAGGTTATTCAAATAGCAAAACAGTAAATAAAGGCATATATTGTGATTTCAGGGCCGGCCCGGTGGCGCACTGCTACAGTGCGCCGCTTGGGAGTGCAGCGGCACTCCCGCC
>NW_007732134.1:61991-71912 GCF_000696425.1 Galeopterus variegatus
CTGTAATTATTCTCATATTATTTAAATAGTCCTGTATTAGTGTTTAGGACACATCTAAGTCAAGCCACCATAATAGGGTTATATTTGCCTGCTCAAGTCCTGAAATGATACCAACAGTGTCCCTTTTCCCAATGGGGTGGAAAAAGATCTATAAATAGTTACCTACTCTGTGAAGCTGAGCATAAACTTAGGCACAGGAATTCAAGACACTACATGCCCACCCAGCCTATGTGACTGTCCTCACCAGCACGTCCTCTTAAAGGACTGGACCTTTGCCCTGGGTCCTAACTGGTTGAGCTTAACAAAGTTTATTTCATATCCTGACTCTGGCCTGCCCCTCCCACCCCCCATCTATCTATCTATCTTAAAGGATGTCATGTTATGTCACTAATTTGGGCAAGGGCAGGACTGGATATTGAAAGAAATGCATTCACACTACAATTAATTGACTGAATGATTTATGTTAACATCACTACAGAAACTCACAAAAATACCCTATCAATTGTACTATGTTTGATAATCAAAATGCATATTTAAATAAATTATACTTTTGAACACACAAATAGTTTCATTGTCATCTAATAACAATCACCCAAAGCGGGAATTCAGTGAATATTGGAAAAGGGGAAATGAGAAACTTGCTTCATAATTACAGCAGTGAATGGGGTCTTAGGTATCGGGTAAAAGAAACGCTTGACTCTTAAGTGGAGACCTAAGGTGTATAAGTGGATGATTAACACTGTTATGCAATCTTGACAGAAAACCCTAGAGACTGCAACCCAATAGAACAATTTTTTTTGAACTGATGGTCCACAAAATCAGCTCATATCACCACGTGTGAAATCAGAGGAGACCCCTAAAGATTGGGAATTGGAAAAGATCCTCCATAATGATGGATGATACAACTGGTGATGGAGAGTAACTCTATAGCCTCTTTCTATGCACAAAAGCTTGAAGGAGAAGGCATTCTACAAGCTACATACAAACGCAGACAGGAAAATAATATTTTATGTGAAACTTAAACAAACAGGTCTTGCAGTCTTCTGTGCAAGGAAGACATGTCGACCAGTTTTCTAAGACATTGTAAATGGTCCCACTGAATTCCCTTGAATTTAGGCTCAGCCCCACACTATGCTATAAACTGTTTGAGAGATACCATTCTGAATTTTACTGATTGACATTTCTTACAGGCAGTGGAGAATGGGAATAAAGAAAAGGTGTAAACTTATATGCTAATCACTGCACAAATATAATTTAGTTTCAGCTTAGCAATAACCATGTTATTTTCTCTCTTTTATACAACATGAAAGCAAGGCTCAGAAAAACCTGAGAAACTTTTACAAAATCACACAAGGTGTATGTATCCACACCTGGATTTGCATGCAACTCTGCTTGGCTCTTAAAAACAACACTCTGTGATAGTTTCATATGCTCTGCCCCACTTTTCATAGGTAGAAACTCCTCAACCATACTTAGTTAATGAATGAATGAATCCCTCTCCTAAAGGCAGATACTGACAGCATTTGATGGTAGAGAGAATACTACGCATATTCTCCATGTCTTAAGTCTCTTGACAGTCGGACTCTAAAAAAAAAAAAATAAGGGTTTAACCACTCATTCAAATGTGTACAATATGAGAAGTCTTCAAAAAGTCCATGGAAAGATTTGTATTATCTTTTAATTCCGTTTTTCCACAAACTCTTTGAAGCACCCTCGTGCACACTCCTACCTTTAACCCACAGCGCTCTCCCCANTTATGGATGAGTGAACCAAAGCTGAGAGAGTTGTAACTTGGTCAAGGTTATTCAAATAGCAGAACAGTAAATAAAGGCATACATTGTGATTTCAACTGCTTTCAGAAAGCAGATCAAGGAATCAAAGGCACAGTACAGTGAATAACTCATCTGTTCATCCTCCATTCTTCTAGAGATATCCTTTCAGCCGGTGCTTCTTTGGGACCTACGCTGTTTCAAATGCTGGATGAAACTTGAAGTATTACCCACGTGTACTGAAAGGAAGCACTTGTTTGGGGGTGGTCAGGGAAATTATAGCCAAACTCTTGGATTTAGTTGAACAATGAGGAAATTTGGCTGACCTTCAGGAAAGCATTCCTAATAGTAAAAGCTATTATTGTTCAAAGAGCTTCTCGGAGAGTGTGGTCATAATCCCATAGTTTGAGTCGGAGGCAATTTTGCTGGACAGGACATTCAATAACACACTTTGGGGAACAATCTGAAACTATACAGGCGAGCAGGCAGGATGACTTCATTGTTTCCATCTTCATTTTCTATAAAAGTGCCTTGTGGAGGCTTCACAACATGGGTGGCCAAATTATAACCACTGAATATTGCAGTGGAAAAATGAATCAAAATGTCACAATGTTCCTTCTCCTCCTATTTTTAACTTTTATTGGCAAGCATCATCCCCTGGACTTCTTCCTCCTTGGCATTTTCAGTTAATATCCTCTATTTTTCAAAATTGTCTATTATTCTCCTTGCTGTTAAATTGCAGGAGTGTTCATTAAGACACAGAAGCTACAGACAGCCCGACTTCACACATCTCTTGCTGTAGCTATAGAAAGTCGTCTTTTAAGGGCGAACAAACTTCCAGGAGAATTTGTCCAGTTCCCATGCCTTTAATCGTTTTTTAATAACTATCACTTCACATTGTTAACAGGAAATTAGCAACAAGATAATCTTCACATACTTTCTTTTGAAATGCCTACATTTTGTGTTTAAGAACTGAGTTTTAGCTTCCTGGCAACTTTTAAATGCTTCCTAATCCATTTCTGCGTTGCTGGATGTCTTACTGGGTTAGGGGTTAAAGGGGACAACCTTAGGGTTACTAATTGGGGCAAAGCAAATAAGAAAGCTTTGAAAAGTTTGTCCCCTTCCAGGCAAATCGGCTTATTATCAAATCTCCATTGATGTCTAATCAAGCAACCTGCTCCTCAGGGAGTGGATACTGGTCCCCATCAGAAGGAACCAGATACCTGCAATGTATAAGAATTAAGACGGGGCCTGTCTTGGGTTTATTTTTTCTACACCCATCACAGAGGCACCAGGCTCCTAAGACACATGGATCTTGCTGATACCTCCAAAAAGGAACTCTATAGCCTCTTTCTATGCACAAAAGCTTGAAGGAGAAGGCATTCTACAAGCTACATACAAACGCAGACAGGAAAATAATATTTTATGTGAAACTTAAACAAACAGGTCTTGCAGTCTTCTGTGCAAGGAAGACATGTCGACCAGTTTTCTAAGACATTGTAAATGGTCCCACTGAATTCCCTTGAATTTAGGCTCAGCCCCACACTATGCTATAAACTGTTTGAGAGATACCATTCTGCATTTTACTGATTGACATTTCTTACAGGCAGTGGAGAATGGGAATAAAGAAAAGGTGTAAACTTATATGCTAATCACTGCACAAATATAATTTAGTTTCAGCTTAGCAATAACCATGTTATTTTCTCTCTTTTATACAACATGAAAGCAAGGCTCAGAAAAACCTGAGAAACTTTTACAAAATCACACAAGGTGTATGTATCCACACCTGGATTTGCATGCAACTCTGCTTGGCTCTTAAAAACAACACTCTGTGATAGTTTCATATGCTCCGCCCCACTTTTCATGGGTAGAAACTCCTCAACCATACTTAGTTAATGAATGAATGAATCCCTCTCCTAAAGGCAGATACTGACAGCATTTGATGGTAGAGAGAATACTACGCATATTCTCCATGTCTTAAGTCTCTTGACAGTCGGACTCTAAAAAAAAAAAAAGAAGGGTTTAACCACTCATTCAAATGTGTACAATATGAGAAGTCTTCAAAAAGTCCATGGAAAGATTTGTATTATCTTTTAATTCCGTTTTTCCACAAACTCTTTGAAGCACCCTCGTGCACACTCCTACCTTTAACCCACAGCGCTCTCCCCATCTGGGCCACAACGAACCACTCATTGCTTTGTTCTCCTGCATCTATTTGAATGATTTTCGACCCCTAGAAATGATCCACAAACTCTTTGAAGCACCCTCGTGCACACTCCTACCTTTAACCCACAGCGCTCTCCCCAGCTGGGCCACAGCGAACCACTCATTGCTTTGTTCTCCTGCATCTATTTGAATGATTTTCGACCCCTAGAAATGATTCTGTTGGGTTCATTCCTCCTCCCCGAATCTCTGAAGATGGTGCAGGTACATTTGCTCTGGGCTGATGTGGGCTAGGGTTAAGATGCTGGCCTGCGACGCACTTTGAGATGAAGACTGCCTGCATTCCACTCACAGAAGCCTTCACGTGCCTGGCTGAGTTGCTGAGTTCGGCTGAAGCAAACACCACAGGGCAAACAGACATTTCCTGCAGATGCACACGAGTCATCCTTAGACCCCCTCTCGGATTGTGGGCTGCCTGTCCCTCCACCATCCTGGCAATGTCTATAATGAGTGCTGTGATCTGTCTGGTTCCTGAAGCTCATGCAGAACACATCAGACCTAATTAAACAGGAAATCTGGTTTACTCTACACTGGCGATATAAATTTTAAACTCTGGATCTAAAAAACCAAAACAGCTACAAAAAGCACAAGACCAGAAAATCCCCCTTGCTTTTTTACATTTTCCAATTAAATATATTGTCACCAAAGGAGGCATCCCTTCATTTCCAACAAAGGACCAACAAAGCTCTATGCTTCAATTAATTGATTATTTCCTTGGCCGAGGAAATAATACTGGGATATACATGGGAAGGAATTGGAAAATATAGTTATAAATTATTGTGTTGCCATCAGAATGGGAGAACTCTGCTTAGATATGAGGCATACAACATAGAAAGGAGGATTTAAATTCCAAGTTCCTGTTCTTCCTACATTCAGAATTTGCTTGAGCTAAGTGAACGCAGATGACAGTAAAGAAACCAAGTCCCTCAAATCTGCAGGATCTTTCACATCATCACCACTTTACTGTTTTCTGTGCTGAATCATTCCATGAGGAGCTTATTCATAGTTCTACTCCCTTCTGAGCTGCCCTGAGACAAAAACAAAGCTCTCTGGGCAGTGAAGACACTGCAGCTTTCTTCCCGCATGCACCCCCTGCAGTAATAAATGTTTATGGCTGCAGTTACAGTAAAAATAGCAAAAGTCAATATTTGTGCTCCGTATCTGTCAGATAATAAAGCTGGCTAGAGGCATGGCCACATGACATCTGCATGCAACATACAGGGGCTGGTTCCACACACACACACACCCCATCCTTCCAGACGGTTTGTCTAAAGATGGCGTCATGTTTGTACAGCTGACATTCTCAAATCCCCCAAGTGTGTCCTCAGGAAAGCTCAGAATTTTTGTTTGATTTTTGATCCTGTTGATTCTGGCCTTTAGACTGGAAAAAAATGTTTAAAAAAACCAAAGAAAAGAAAGAGAGATAATATGAAAGTAAGAAAATGAAACAAGACAGAATAACGACTCAGAAAATCTAAGAGTCTTATAAATGGGAAAGTCCTCCCCACCCCAGCCATCCACCCTAATCTAAGGTCCCCAAGTGACAACCCTAAGCCTGACTCTAAATTTTTAACTGTTGTTGTTTACACTTTACCTACTTCCAAAAAATATAGTAAAAGACAAGGAAATGATGGGATGATTATAATAAAAGACCCTAAAACCAGCTGAGTAATCAGAGTTCCTTTTGGGGGTTGGATTTTAGTTAAAGACCTGGGTTTCAGCTTTAGATTTGTGACCTTGGGCAAGTACCTTATTGTAAATAGGCCTCAGACTTCTCATCTATAAAGGGGGATTATGAGAAGAATGTAATATATAGAATTGTTGCAAAGATCAAATGAGATAACGTGGGAAAAGAATTTAGTGCGGAACGTGATAACAAATAACACTGATTGTTATTACTAAAGCAAAGTGATTTTTACATGAACCATCTTTTCTTCTTGTGCAACTGCTTACCCTGGTTAAATGACTAATATAAATCAGTGAAAAAACTAAATGTGGAAAGTCGAAACCCAAATTTTACAGCCCACTTTATTGTTCTACTTCTTTACTATTATTATTGACCTCCCATACCCTATTTCTTATCCATTCCCATCTTCTTTAGTATTTCCAAGGCAGAATTATTGTCATAGTTTTGGGGACACCATTGTCTTCATTTTTTTTTTTCTGCAATTCAATCCCAAATTTCCACCTGAAACCCTGTAGCATTTCATAGCCTCTCTGTGCCATTTCTCCCATATGGCTGCAATCCTTCTTCCCTCTAGTGCAACTCACTGCATTCAACAAAGTAGCCTTTCTCTAAGAGTGACATTGTGTAGTATGCGAAATGAGTTTAGGTATGTGGATGAAATTCTGTAACTCTAAAAGTCATTTATTTTAACATGTGTTAGAGAAAATATAATAAAAGATCAAACCCACGATTTCCCACATATTATTTTTTAGGCTGAAAATAAAGCAATGTAAAGTTAAACAGGAGGCCATTTGAATATGATTAAATAAAAAATTGATTAGGTGGTATGTGCTTGCTCATATTTTTCAGTTCCATACAGTTCAATGAGGTCATGTGTCACTGCTGAGCAGAAGCTTTCAGGAGCCTGCATGTGACTTTCCAACTCTCTCTCAACTTGTCATGCTAACTGATGAGGCTGAATGTTCCAGAAGAGGCAGGTAGTAGATCGAGAAGCCTCTGTCAGCCTGGGTCCCTGAGTGACTCTGTGGAGCAAACCCCCATTAGTCCATGACAGATGTGCAGGATGAATGAGAAATAAACATTGGTTGTGTTAGTTCACTAAGTTTTGGGATTATTAGTGAACTATCATGGTATTAGGAGAAAAACCATTAAGGTGGTCACAGCAGTGTTTAAAATTAGTTTCCTCCTTTGCCCAGTTTCAAGCTTTTGTCATTGTCCTGTCACCTCTCTGTCAGAGTGTTCTAATTTGCTGAGTATTTTCTTAAATACAATGTTCAGAGATGAAATTAAACAGTTTCCCTCTATCCCTGTCAATTTAGCCTACAATCCATAAGCCCTTCTTCAGTTCCTCCATTCCATCATCGGTCAATATTAAATGTATGTCACTTAATCCCCTTGTCATATGAATTTCACTGAAGCCTTTCCATTTTCATCTTTTCCATCAGTAAGTGATTTATTGTACTTAGACCATTTTTATCTTTTTATTTTGGTTCTGTAAGGCCAGCTTATAGAGGTATCTTTATAAATCTTGATTTTTTTTACATGCAACATAAAACCATCCCCACCAAGCTTTGTGTTTTCCACATATGAAATAAGCATTTGTTTTTGGTCTTCATGTAAAACAGTGATTTTCAAAATTAGCTACCAAAGGATCACTAAACACTGAAGAGTCCAAAATGGAGCTGGATTCACTCAAAGCAAATATAACATTAATTGATTTTTTCTTTTTTTTTTTTTTTAGTAATCCATGTGATCTTTTTTTCATTCAACCTAAACTATATCAATGTTAGTTGTGGCAAAACTTTTCTCAAAATCTTGAGTAAAATTGATGCTATAAGAGAAAGTATGATGGTTGTCTTGTGTCTGTCATTGGATAGGCTTCAAATGCATTTGAAAAGAAAGAGAGAATGAGGGAAAGGAAGAAGAAGGAAGGAAGGAAGGAAGGAAGGAAGGAAGGAAGGAAGGAAGGAAGGAAGAAAAGGAAGGAAGAAAGGAGGAAAGGAGGGAAGGAAGGAAGGAAGGAAGGAGGAAAAGGAAGGAAGGAGGGAAGGAAGGAAGGAAGGAAGAAAAGGAAGGAAGGAAGGAGGAAAGGAGGGAAGGAAAGAAGGAAGGAAGGAAGGAGGGAAGGAAGGAAGGAGGGAAGGAAGGAAGGAGGGGAGTACTTTAAATGGAATCGGATTAAGGAATATCAGAATCACAAGATGTGTTTGTTTTTCTGAGTTGCAAAGAGCAAGAGAAACAAAAAGAAACAGAAGCAGTGAGACTTTGTAAGAGAAATACACAGGAATCTCCTCGTGGTGCCACTCAGGGCTGCCTAATGAGAGCCCAGCCAGCACAATATCATGCACCAATCTGGTATGTATTAATAAGGCACATCACAATTTTTAACTGATTGTGGTGCACAGACTATTCCCATCATTAATATAAATGAAATAGGAGAAATAGTGCCAAATGTTTTAAACGGGGACTGCCAGGAGACTGCAAGGTGTAATTAGGCGAAAGCACTAAGTATATGTAAAAATTGCTCTGTGTGCAGAATGGTTGAGTTGGGCAGGTAGGGAGCAGGCATGTGTACACATAAAGAGACTGGACGTGGAAGAAAGTCATCTCGGAAGGTGCTCGTAGTGGGGTCTTCCATGTTCAACTCGGAGGAGTTATGTAAGCTCACTGTGCTGTTTAGGACCCTATAGACACAATGCAGGAGGCCTGTGTTCCTAAACTGATTTATATAGTCTGACTGGCTTTCAGAGGAGGAGGTCTTGGTTGTTGAACGGATAACCTCTGCTTTAGAAAGTAGAGGTTACCACTTATTGAGCACTTACTATGTGAAAGGAGCTCCACAGGAGTTATCATCTGTTTTTTTCAATTCTTACTAAAGCCCGCTCTACAGATGAGAAATGCAAGGCTCAGCAAGCTATAGGAACGTGGCTCAAGACCAGGCTTCAATGCAGGAGGACCTGAACCAAATATCTCTTTTCCTTCCTCCATGCCATTCCACCTCTGCAAAGGCCCTGCTAGGTGCAGCTTAAAGGCCACCTTAGGGGGCCGGCCCGGTGGCGCACTGGATAGTGCGCCGCTTGGGAAGCGCAGCGGCACTCCCGCCCGAGGGTTCGGATCCCACATGCAGACCGGTTCCCGCTCACTGGCTGAGCGAGGCACGGGAGCAACGCCAGGGGTTGCAATCCCGTTGCCGGTCCCCGGTCCGGTACGGGGGCAACACTGAGGGTTGCGATCCGGTGCCGGACACGGAAAAAGACAAAAGGCCACCTTAGGAACATTGAGCAGGACAAGCCCTACAGAGAACAGGATTGTAAGACCTGGCATGGCTGCCGAGAACTGTGTGATCGCGTCTGTAAAGCAGGATGCTGACAGCGACGGCCACAATCTAATGAGCACTGCCCACAGCGAGGCGCTCTCCTGAGCACTGTGCCTTGTAACAACCTTGTAACACCAAGGTCAAGTTTTCAGATTCCTGTACTGGCAAGCCACCAAAACTAAATAAAGATATATATTAAAAGCAAAGGTAATAAATACTTTGAACATGTCATTTCCTAATTATTTCAGTACAGCTTACTAGGACTTATGCCCTGAGGTTGTTTATTTCCACTGTGTCTAATGTACCCCTGCCCCTCTCTTTCCAACCCCCCGTTTAATGACATCATGGTGGTAGTTTGAAATCAGTCATGATGAGAATATTCATACCAAGGAAACTAGCAAGTGCCACACATTGGAAGAACTGGTGTGTGTGAATGAAAGTCAGTTGCTAAACCTTACCCAGCACACCCCTGAGATGAGGGGACCACTCAAGGTCAAGTTCATAGAGGAAGTGGGTTGGTTTGACTAATTCAAAGAATAGAGACACCCCCAGAGGATTTCTTATGAAGATGTGCAATAAAGCAAATAATAAAATAAACATTACAGATTAAATAAAACAATAATGATTATTCCTAATAAAGTAGAAGCATTATTTATGATCACATCTGCCGGATTCAGCCTGAATGTAGACGAGATGCATCGCCTAAGCTTTTCATTATGTTCCAACCAATTATATTTCTCATCTTCGGTATTTTTTTCTCCCATCAAAGGGACAGCAAGATTGACTCTGTTCCTACAAGCCTTTGGTACAGGGGAAGACAGTTGTCTTTCCTCCCGATGCCTCCAAAGAAGGTGAGGCCACTGACCCTTCTCTTCACGTTCTTCGAGCATCAGAGATACAATCTGAAGTGGTGAGACCCTGTCATG
>NW_007732134.1:72451-85811 GCF_000696425.1 Galeopterus variegatus
TATTCAACTCAAAGCCTACATATTTATGCATAAATGGGCTAAATGGGCGGGGGATTCTGGCGGGGGTCTCCACCTAACAAGCCAATCACCCTATAGGTCATGCATGCATGCATGGCTCCTGCCTATGCTTATAGTAAAGATCATGAAGTGTCCACGAGCCCGGAAGGCTCTCTGCACCAATGATGCTAAGCCCCGTAAATGGGGTGAAGTTTTACCCGACACCATAGTCACTCCCCCTTTACATCCTCCAGGCACCATCCTGAGCATGTGTGAAAAACAAAGAAGGGAACGAGCAGTTGTAATTAGGTGTAGCAACTATCTGTGCCAGGAAAGTAGCTGCCACCCAACAGACAATATAATCTGATCTACACTGGAGGAGGGGAGGGGGTCTCTGTATGGAACAGCCAGTGAAGAGTGGCTATTCTCTCTCCCAAGTCTCATTCCATAGGGGTGGGAGAGGTATGATCTGAGCAAGCCCAGGGGGCCTCACCTTATTTGGATAAAACCAAGAAGGAATTTATGCCCCAGTGTGTTGTCAGAAACAATAGAGTAATTAGCTAGCAATCAGTGACAGCTAATAGCTCAAGGTTAATACCAATGGCGGCCAAAGAGCCAGAAGTTTAATGGAGAGAACAAGGTAAGAGACAATCCAAGAGGTCCCTGCTAAAAGCACAGCCATTTCTGGTGGTCTGGGGAATACCATGAGCATATGCAAGGCTGTGACTTCTCGGTAGCAATGGGAAAGGAAACTACTGAGCTACTAGTTCCTAGCTGTGTGCAAGACAAACTCATAAACTCCCTGAACTGTGGAACTGGTCTCCAAGCCACTGATCCAACAGTTAAAAATGAAAACCTTACTTGCCCAGGAGGTGTATTAGTCAACTCTGGCTGCCATAACAAAATACAATAGACTGGGTGGCTTAAGCAATGGAAGTGTATTTCTGCACAATCCCAGAAGCTGGAAGATCCAGATCAGGGTGCCAGCATGGTTGGGTTCTGTTGATGACCCTCCTCTTGGCTTGCAGACACCTGTCTTCTCATTGTGTTCTCACAGGACCTTTCCTTGGTGTGTACATATTAAAAAAGAGAGAGCAAGTTCTATGGTTCTCTTCTTACAAGGGCACTAATCCCATTATGAGGGCCTCACCCTCATGACTTCATCTAACCATAATTATTTGCCAAAGGCCCATCTCCAAATATCAATACATCTGAGATTAGGGCTTCAACATATAAATTTGGGGGGAAGGATGGTGAGAAACACAATATTCAGTCCATAAATGGGGGCTTAAATACAACCTGTGACCAATCAGTGGCTTGCCACTAAGCTGTGCTGACCTAGCAGCCAGCTCCAGAAAGCCAGGAAATCTCCAGAAAGTGGATTAGTGGTTGCCTGGGCTAGAAGGGTGGACAGAATGAGGAGTGACTATGAATAAGGTTTCTTTATGGGGTGGTAATAATGTTCTAAATATTCTGAAGTTGGATTATGATGATAGTTGCAAAACTCTGTAAATATACTAACTATACCAAAACCCAGTGAATTGCATACTTTTTATGTAAATTATAACTAAAAAAGTTTATTTTCAAAAAATTCGTATGGAGGAAGTATAACCTCAGATTCACTCCTGAATAATAATTCAATTAATCATCTATTGTATCACTGGAGGGTAAGTAAGCTTTCTTAATTTTGACCAAGACTTAGTATAACTTGATATGTGCCTCCATATGGGCTTTAGCAATTGAACTTGGCAATGAAAAGGTTTAATATTTTGGAAAGTAAAATATGGAAACAAAAAGTGTGGAAGCATTTTTGCGGGTAAAATTGTTGTAGGACTGCACTGAAGCTTAGTGGAACCAAATTATACCATCGTGGAAATGTATCTTAGAGCTCCTAATGAGAGAATCATACTGCTGTGCATGCGAAATTGGTACAGAGGTATGAAAGAGAAACCAATGGTGCCTGCAGCTATCCATCATCTGGAAATCATCTGTTAAATGCAGAAAATAAATAATTTCTTAATTTACCTTGACAATAATAATAAACATTATAATAGACTTCAAAGTGTAGGGGAGAAGTGATTTATTTTCCTTGCCCATCCCTAGGTTTTTGGTTGAGGCCCTTATAACAAAAGACAGATTAATAGGAGAAAAGCATACAAATTTACTTAATATAAGTTATACATGACAAGGGAGTCTTCATAAGGAATGAAGACTGAAAGAAACAGGGAAACCTGTGCATTTTTGTGCTTAGGTTTGAAGAAGAGTGAACGGTTGCAGGGAAGTATTATTGGACACCACGGGTATAATCTAATGGTGGTAAACCGGAGGAATTTAGCAAGGCCTGTGTGTTCAGACTCTTCTTGGCAGGTCAATGTCTTTAGCTCCTTTCCTCTGGATATAGGACAGACAAATCTCAGGTGAGGATCTATGACCTGCTGCTGGGAAAGAAAAGAAAATTATTCCTAGGTTTTATGACCTGTTTTAAGGTAAAAGAGCAGGGGGAAGGTAGAAGTGACCTTCCAACTTCTACTGCTTTGCCAAATACCAAAGTGCCATATTTTGGGGGTAGAATGTCCCGAACAACATCAAAAGCTTACTACAAAGCTACAGTAATTGAGACTCTGTGGTACTGACATAAGGATAGACCCATAGATTAATGGAATAGAATTGAGAGTCTGGTAATAAGACCGTTCATTTGTAGTAAATTGATTTTCTATAATGGTGCTAAGATAATTCAACGGGGAAAAGAATAGTCTATACAACAAATAATACTGGAATAACTAGACAGTCACACAGAAAAGAATAAAGCTGGACCCCTACCTCACACCATTGGTAAAAAGTAACTCAAAGTGGATCGAAGACCTAGATGTAAGAGTTAAAGCTATAAAACTTTTCTAAGAAAGAATAGTGAAAGTCTTTGTAAATTTGGGTCAAGCAATGGTTCCTTAGATTACACACCCAAAACACAAGCAACCAAAAAAAGATAGATTTGTAGGGACTCACTTGAACTCCTAGAGTTGGTATAAAGATTATTTTAAAGTAAAAATATTTGAGCTAAAGAAAGTACAGAAGAAAATCATATCTGAAGTTCCATTATCTAACTAAAGAAGAGACTCCAGAAAATACAACTGCCATTAACCTCTTCCAAGGGAGTAATTTCACTGCCACGGAGACAGGGTTTCTACTCGTATGCTTTGTTGGTGGGAATGTAAAATGACGAAAAACAATTGGGCAGGTTCTCAAAAAGTTGAATATAAAGTTGCCATATGACCCCTCAATTCCACTCCTACATATATACCTAACAGCCCTGAAAACATATGTCCCCACAAAAAATTATGCACTAATAAATTTATTCATAGCAGCATTATTCATAATAGTCCAAAAAATGGAACTGTCCATCACCTAATGAATGGAAAAGTAAAATGTGGTGTAGCCATATATAAATGCTGATATATGCTATAACATGCATGAACCTTGCAATCATTATGTTAAGTGAAAGAAGCCACACACAATACATACTGTATGACTCCATTTACATGACATTTTAAGGTAGTTTTTCTTATTATTTAGGTATGGTGATGCCAACACATCAGGAGATGATTGCCATTGAAAAGACAATTTGTTACTTATATTTCCCAAGAGCAGAGGGCATACCACACCCCATAAGAAAGTACTGGAGTCACTCAGGAGGCACAGGGACTGGGGAAAATGTGGGCAGGAGCCTTTAAAATGTGGCTTCATGGGAAGAAACAGACAAGGTAGGGTAAGTTGAGGATTAGCTAGTTTTAGTAATTTCATTAGGCTCTGGCTCTGGAGTGTAAGGGCTGTCCCTAACAGTCTGATACCAAACCCTGGAATGATTAGGGCAGGAAGATGTGGCTCACAGTGTGGGAGCCCAGAAGAGGTGGCCTGGGTGTGGGCTGTGAATTGGCTGGTTTGCATTTGAAAAGTGGGCAAGTTGTTTACTGTCTCTAGGAACTGGCTAATGCTGGAGGGTATGGAGGGCAGGGAGGAGTCTCTCTAGGATTAGCAAGATCCCAGATGTTAAAGCCTCAAAATACAGAAAATAAAAGACATGGTCAACACATATGAAATATCCAGAATAAGCAAGTTCATGTATACAGAAAGTAAATTAGTGATTATCAGGAACTGGGGGGTCAAGGGTAATGGAAAGCGACTGACTGCTCATGGACATTGAATTTCTTTTCGGGGTGATAAAAATGCTCTAGAATTAGATAGTTGTGATAGTTGCACAACCTTGTGAATATACTAAATAAACAATAAATTATACATTTCAAAATGGTGAATTTTATGGTATGTAAATTTTATCTCAAAAAAATTTTTTAAAGCTATGCTAATAATCAGAAAAACTATTCTGTTTAATTGAGAAGAACTAGCTTTGGGAAATGAATTTGGGGAGATAGTTGTTTTTAGAATTTTCCTATAGTTAAAAAAAGGAATATTAGACAAGTCAGTTTCTTTAGAAAAGCAGAGTTTTTTTAACCTTTATTTAAGGTATAAGCTGTCTAAACCATTTCTTTAAGCCAGACACTCTAAAAACAAATGTTTCTTGTGATGGAGTGTAATGGATAGCCTTTCTCCCTTATTTTTGATAAAAGAACTCCTTGTACTGAGGTGGGGCTACCTGCACCTCCAGTTTCAAAGGAGCTATGTGAGGGCCTCTGGTCAAGATGGCAGTACAGATGTCCCTAGCATCACTTTCTCCCACAAATCAACCAATTTACAACTATTAAAAAGCAATGACAGCCAAGCTGGGGCCACTAGAGCTCAAGGTAGGAGGAGAGACCTACGGAGTTTGTGAAGGTGGGAGAAGCCATGATGAGAGGGAAAAAAACTGCTCTGATTGTTTTGAGCCCTGGCCACTTCCAGGCGGGAGCTGCTGAGTGCACAGAGCAGGAGCTGGCAAAAGCCACAGCTGTGCCCCTTGGATGCAGTTGCTTGAAGGCAGTAAGGAAGAAGAGGGCCTTGGTGGCCCCCAGGCCAGCAAGACCACTAATAGGGTTCCCATGGACCCACTTAGGAGTGAGGGGCCACGACAACTGAAAAAAGCAGCAACTCAGAGGCTGGTGAGTCATCGCAAGGGACCAGCATACAGCTCGCCCCATGGGAACTGTTTGGAGTGTGGGCAGTGGGGGAGATGGGTCCACCTGGGGAACAATGGGGCACAGCAAGGATAGTCGATGTGCACCCCAATCAGTACAGGACCATTCAGTGGAGACTGGTCAGATATAGAACTGCAGGGGGTGCAGTTTGCTGAAAGACTCAGGCACAGACCAGAGTTTCCACACAATCCAGGTGCACCAGATCTCACAAGAACTGGAAGTACCTATAAAGTCAACAATTAAACCCTGAGCTGCACAAAAAGCCTTCCCCAGGGAATCAGCAGCAAAGCAGCAATTTAACTCAACCACAGGGCTCAAGTACTGGTCCCCACAGGAAGTTCCCCCATTTTAGAAGTAAGCAAAGGACAACAAATTAGTTCCAGTGCAGAGTTTAAGTGGTGGGAAGAGCAAATAACCCAACACAGAACTGAAAGAAAAAAATAAAATACCCTCAACTTGAGACAAAGTTTGATATTAACAAGTAAAGTTCTCACATCACCAAAGAACACCTGCAACACCGAGAAGGACCGGAAGTCCCCTGGACTACCAAGCCAGGGGGCGGGGAGGGGAGGCCAGGGGCCTTAGGCATGCTCCCAACACACTGCAACCAGTCCCAAGGGTGGGGGCCTCGGACCTCAGCCACACCCCCCTGACACCTGCAACAAGCCCAGTGATGACCACCGAGCAGCTGCAGGAAGTGCCCCGGGCTCTCCTGAGTTGGGGCAGAAGGGGGCCAAGGGCTTCAGCCATTCCCCCGACATGTACAACCAGCCCAGTGAAGACTACCAAGTCACCACAAGAAGTGTCCCGGGCTCCTGAGCTGGGGTGGTGGGGGACTAGGGCTTTAGTCACACCCCCCGACATTCAGTGCAGCAATGACCGAGCCACCACTGGAAGCCCCCTGGTCTCCCCTGTGGGAAAAAGGGGCATGCCACAGGCCTCAGCACCACCCCTCTTCCTTCCTCCTTCCATCCTATTTCCTTCCCCTTTTCCCTCTCCCCCTCCCTCCCAACTGCTTCACAACAACATCACAGAATGTAAAAATAATAACATTAAATAAATTGTTTTTAAAAAGGGGGATATGTGAGTTAGGCCCAACCAATCATGACATCACCTTTCCCTAGACATAAAGACTGGATAAGCCATTCAGATCAAATAAATTCTCAGTTAAATTAAACCTCACTCTTGTCTAATTCTGAGACTCTTAAGTGAAGAAAAGTGGTGTGCTCCTTTCTAGTGGAATTGAACTTGGCAGGATATGAGACCAGAACTCCTGAAATCTAACTACAGAAAGTGAAGGCAAAGTGTGGGGACAGGGGGACTAGGTCACGATGGCATTGCTTATGCATCTGGATTGAGCCTTGCCTGAAGCCTACACCCAGATTTTTCAATTATGAGAGGCACCAATTTATTTATTTATTTTTGCTTAAGCTAGTTTTAATGGGGTTCCCTACCATTTGCAATCAAATAAACCCTAAAGGAAACCAAGGGGGGAAAAAACCTCAAATAATATAACCCCTAAATGATCTTGATAAGGAAAGAAACAAGCTAGTGTCTAAAAATTGCTTTATGGGCTTTTTTTTAAATTGATTATATTTGTTCAGGGGTTGTTACCAACATTTTACATATAAAATTTGGTATTCCTGACCAATTTTTTTAAACCAAGTATGAGAGAAATAATGCAAATTACTCAACAGTCAGAGAGCTGGTTAGGGAGCAGAATAAAGACCTAGTATTCAGGTTTTCTGGCTCTAGTTATGAACTGAATAATCTTCTTGATAAGCTAAAATTATCATCTTTTTTTTATTTTTAAAGCCATTAAACAATTTCCACCAAAGACATACAGTTCTCAGTTTTGCATTCCGTAGGAAAAAGAAAAAAAAAGAAGAAGAAACTTTGCACAAACATGAATATAACAGCACTTTGGGTCTTGAAATCATTTCTGGATGTCAGAGGTATGGAGTTATAGAAGGCAGTAAGTGCCAACACCTCATACCCCTTCCTCTGTTTTCATCAGAAGCAAGAGCATTGTGATGGGGGCATGGGGTCATTGGACATGGTGCTGGTAGCTTTCTCAAGGAAATGGCACAAATGCTTTCTCTTTGTTATTTATGACTGACCCTGCCTTAGTCAGTTTGGGCTGCTATCACAGAATACTGGGTGGCTTATAAACAACAGAAGTTTGTTTCTCACAGTTCTGGAGGCTTAGAAGTCCAAGACCAAGGTTCTGGGAAGTCCAAGACCAAGGTGCTGGCAGATGGTGTCTGGTGAGGGCTGCTTCCTAGTTCAAAGACAGCTGTCTTTTCACTGCATCCTTACATGGTGGAAAGGGAAGGAGCTGCCCAGGGTCTCTTTATAAGGGCACTAATCCTATTCACAAGGGCTCCATCCTCATGACCTTATCACCTCCCAAAGTTCCTACTTTCAAACACCATGACATTGTTGATGAGACTCTAATGCGTGAGTTGAGGGAACACAAACATTCAGTCTATAGTACCCCCTTCAAGTTCTCAGGTCCAATAAGGTAGGCAAGATGGGCACTTAGAATCCCACACTCGATTACACATGATAGACGAACAGTCTCACTAGGGGCAGCCGTAATAACTTCGTATAGCATACATTATACGAAGTTATACGCCTACTAACTGCTCATCCAGATAGGATTGTTTTTAATTTCTCTCTATATATACTTTTAAAATTATTTTTCTCTTTTTGACATGGTGAGAAATATTCAAACTCTAGCTTAGGAAACCCACATCTGAAAGGGATGTTTGAAATAATCATCAGTCATAAACTAATTCTTTATCTCAGTCGCACAAATGGAGAATGTATCTTGCTGTCTCTAGCCATGTGTTAATGGTTTCTCTGAGGTCACCTGTACAGATAGATCTTTTGAATTTCACTTGGAACACATGTGGTTTTAAGCTAGATGTTAATTGGAAACATTTATAGTGTCAAACATTTGATTAATGCTCTGGGTTTTAATTCTGCCAGGAGCTGGTGGATTCAAGCCTGAGCCAGCCAAAGCATGCTAAGGTTGGTGATGTGTTGACATATTACTGAAAGGGGTTCACTCTCACCCACAGTGTAGGCTTTACTACCTCTGACCATTGTAGTCCAGCTCCTGATTCCACCCAGCAGCAGATGCAAAGGTCACAAGCTGGCTGCAAAAAGGTCTGTGCTAGTTCAAAGACAGCTGTCTTTTCACTGCATCCTTACATGGTGGAAAGGGAAGGAGCTGCCCAGGGTCTCTTTATAAGGGCACTAATCCTATTCACAAGGGCTCCATCCTCATGACCTTATCACCTCCCAAAGTTCCTACTTTCAAACACCATGACATTGTTGATGAGACTCTAATGCGTGAGTTGAGGGAACACAAACATTCAGTCTATAGTACCCCCTTCAAGTTCTCAGGTCCAATAAGGTAGGCAAGATGGGCACTTAGAATCCCACACTCGATTACACATGATAGACGAACAGTCTCACTAGGGGCAGCCGTAATAACTTCGTATAGCATACATTATACGAAGTTATACGCCTACTAACTGCTCATCCAGATAGGATTGTTTTTAATTTCTCTCTATATATACTTTTAAAATTATTTTTCTCTTTTTGACATGGTGAGAAATATTCAAACTCTAGCTTAGGAAACCCACATCTGAAAGGGATGTTTGAAATAATCATCAGTCATAAACTAATTCTTTATCTCAGTCGCACAAATGGAGAATGTATCTTGCTGTCTCTAGCCATGTGTTAATGGTTTCTCTGAGGTCACCTGTACAGATAGATCTTTTGAATTTCACTTGGAACACATGTGGTTTTAAGCTAGATGTTAATTGGAAACATTTATAGTGTCAAACATTTGATTAATGCTCTGGGTTTTAATTGAAAGGAATAAGCATTTCTTAAATCAACTCTGCACAATAATACAGTGTAAAACAAAAAAAAGATTCCTAGAATGGATTAAGAATTTATTTAAATCTGAGTAATTAAAAAAAAAACAATCCTCATCATTTAGTGCCTATTTGCCATCATTCCTTTTAAGCAAATATTTTGGAGGCAATGACTAGTCAGTCGATAATTAGGGGAAAAGAAAATCAGATGCCAATAAATGCAAATACTGCTTGTGGGTGATGGCCAGTAATGATTCAGAAATACGCTGAAGGTGATTTCACTCTACTGTTGAGTTTTTGGTACAGTGCAAAACTTTCTAAATGTTCAACACTTTGGATAAAATAATCTTAGAAAGAAAAGCCCATTATCTCTACAATGAGAGTTTCTCTGTGTGTCAGGGACCCTCTAAACTGAAACAGCTTGGACGTGTTGTGGGGACTAAGCATAGGCTAATATTCTCTAGGTGTGAGAAGTCCAAAGTGGGACTCAGTTGAGTTCAGAAGAAGGTGCATTTTGACTTTAACTTTTGTTCATAAAAGGCACAAATTGGGTCTCCAGATGGTGCCCTGTAGACATAATTAAGCATGGCAATATATCACATGGCAGTGACATGGCAATTATTCTCAGGCCCTCCACCCCTCCCTTGTCAGGTGCTTGGGGAGGTGCACCGAAACATTCTTTTAGGTGTTCTGAAGCAATGATGTGCCATCTATTAGGGGCCTGAAGTGGGTGCACCATTAACATTTTACTGTCAACCAGGGCAGGTAATAGGTGTAAGATGTAGCCTGGTGCTGAGACGTTAGTCCTCTCTATGTAGTGTGCTTAGTGTTGTAGGAGAGAAAACAAATAGGAAAAAACAGTATTACTAGGCCATGTCTACATGACTGCCTCAGTCTGAAATGTAAAAAGTTAAACATGCTAATTAATTATTTGATTTCCACACCACCAAATAACTTGCTTTACATTTTTACTTTTTTTTTTAAACTGGTTGACTACCTGGTCGGTTGCTTTGGAAACATTTATTTCTCGTTCCTTTGCTCATTCAACATGTGTGTATTTCATATCCCTCTAACTTAAGTAATGTATAAATGTCTTCAAAACCCACCCACCCCCTCAAACAGGATACATGAACATTTGCTTGAGAAACAGTGACTCAAGAACTTAAAATCTTATTCCATGAAAAGGTCTTACAATGCAAAATATTCAAGGCAAAATAGAAATAAATTTCATTTTTCTACTGGGCAAAACATTTTCTTATATCTTCATAGAAATAAAAACATAAAATTCTAAAATTCTCTTTAGTTTGAGAAACTACCAATGTATGTTAAATACTATATGTCAGATACTAGTAAGAGTCCCTGAGCCTGCAAAGCTCGTTAGGAACAGCCCTTGCCTTCAAAAAGTGAGAGTGTTGGGCACAGCAGATCATCTGTTTTCTAATGAAGCCTATGTGTGGTTCTGAGTTTCTGGATTGCCTTAGTGGAATTACATGGTTCCCCACTCTGTTGCAGACTATGGAAGCAGAATGGAGAGATTCAGAAAGGGCATGTTGTAGTTATAGGAAACAAAGGTCTTCCTCCAGTGTATTAGTTTCCTGTGGCTGCTGTAACAAATTACCACAACTTAGCAGCTTAAAACAGCACAAATGTATTATCTTACGGTTCTGGGATCAGAAGTCTGAAGTCCATTTCCTTGGGCTGCAGTCAGGATGTCAACAGGGCTGGCTCCTTCTGGAGGCCTCCCTCCTGTGTTCACTGGCTCATGACCTCACATCACTCAACCTCTTGCTTCCACTATTGTATCTCTTGCTTCTCTTTGATCTCCCTCACCCCCTTGATAAGCAGCCCTGTGACTCATTGAGCCCACTAGGATAATGCAGGATAATCTTCTCATTTCAAGATGCTTAAGTTAATCATATCTGCAAAGTCCCTTTTGCCACATAAGGTGATATTCATAGGTTCGGGGGTTAGGGCATAAACATCTTGGGGGACTATTATTCAGCCCACCCCAGTCCTTCAGGACCCAAATTTCTTTCTCCAGTCCTGATCCCATGTCTTCCATATATCTCAACTCAACTTTGACATCACTTCATAGTGAGCAAGTCCCACAACACTCATCTCTTCCCTTTGGGGAGGAAGAATTGGCTCCACATATGCTCTCTGCCTCCTGAGATGTGACACTCTGCCTTGGACATGCCTCCCCATTTGCCCTTTGGCTCATCTCAGCTGCCACCAAGCTCTCCCCACAACAGTCAAGCATCCTGATGAGAAGTGCTTAAGATTCCTAGCTAAATTCTTATGCCTTTGAACAGTTTGCTCTTGCTTCAAGTTGGACATATGCAGAATAGAATAAAATTTAGGTAAAAATTGGGGGCATGAGAATTGGTGGTATCTGTAACAAAGCCTAAATGAAAAGTGTTAGCATTTTTCCAATGGCTTAATCATTAAGTCCACAATTTTATTTTTCTTCTAAAAAGGTTTTGATGTGCAAAGCAGACATTACAATAGGTACTGTTCTTGACTTTAGAGCTTCTCTGCACCGGCACTTCAGGATTGTCCACTGAGGCTGGGGCCCAGCAGTTCTTTGAAGCTTTCTCCTCTGTTTATATCAAATGTGTTGCACACATGGGTTGGAGGGAATGTCTTCACACCTTCCTCTCCTTTCATTCACTGACAAAAAGCATTGAGCACTTAGTTCCACCATTTCCCTTAACAGGTAGTTTTACCTTCATTATTGAAAGAGCAGTCCAAAATAATTTCTCCCAAAAAAACCTTGCTGTTAATGGATCTTAGATGCTATACACTCAAAACCCCTAGACAACCCAATCCCATAATTCTTCAGACACCAGCCTCGGACATGCAGTAGTCAAAGCATGTGATTAAACTATTTCTTGTTTGAGTGGCTTGTCTCTTTCTTAGGGTCAGAAATTCTTTGAGGACAGGGATTATGACAGCATATGGCCAATACTGTTAAGTACACAGTAAAGCTGAATAGAAGCATTTATGTTTATAAGAATTTAAATCCAAACATAACTGAGGCCAACAGAGATGGGAAAGGGGGAGATGGAGGGAGTGCTTAGGAGAAATTGGTAAAGGGCCACAAAAACTGATTACATTGGGTAATGTTGAATATACTTGTTACCCTGATTTGAGCATCACTTATTGCATACAGGTATTGATATTCAATGCTGGACCCTACAGATATGTACAATCATGTTTCAATTTAAAAAAATAAATAAATCCAATGTTTGTAAGGAAGCTGATCTCAAAATTTAACTAAATTTAAGCAAATCATATCTTTTTATGTAATGGATACCAAAACTGAAACCATCACTGAAGGTCTTAATGTGTTTTCTGCTGTTATAATAGAATACTACAGACTGTGTAGTTCATAAAGGAAAAACCTTTATTTCTTACAGTTCTGGAGACTGGGAAGTCCAAGAGCATGGCACCATCGGATGAGGGTCATCTGGTGAAAGTCATCCCATGATGGAAGGACAGAAGGTTGGAAGCAAGTATATGAGACAGAGAGAGGCACAGGGGCCAGACTCACTTTGCAACAACCCATTCTAGCAATAATTAACCTGCTCCTTTTAAAGATATTAATTCATTCCTCAGGGCTCCACCCTCATGACTCAATCACCTCCCAAAACTGTTGCATTGGGATTTAAGTTTCCAACACATGAACTTTTGGGAGACACATTCAAAGAAATGCACTGAGATATCAATTTTTCTGAGTTTGTTAAACTTAGCTCATTTTCGATCTTCTAATCTAGCTGTAAATAGAGTAGACCTTTAACAATGAATTTTATGGCTCAGTTTTAATCCATAAACTCAGCTGTGGCATCACAGGAATTGCATATACTGCTAATAATGAATTTATGAATTTCTATCTCTATTTCACATACCAAGAGAAAATTATGCATGGACTGAAACATTTACTACCTAAGGATATGTTTTGAATTCCTACTTATACAACCTCAGTAACTTTTGCTTCATTTAAATTCTCACTGAATTGCCTGTAAATGTTAATTTTGAAAATGCAGCTTTGCACACATCTCAGGGTAGATTTCTGCTCTCAGGATGTGTAAGCCACTGTGTGTTTGTGTGTCAGGAAGAAGCAACACATCTAACTGAATGTTTCATTGGTTTGGGTATTAGGTCTTCTTTAGAGTTGGCTGAAGTGTTAGAACAACAGGATTTACAGAGGCTTAGAGCTGTCTTTCTTTCCAAAATCTCTTTTATTAAACTCCTTGATATTTTCTTAAAGTATTATAGACCCTCCAATAAGATAAAACATGAAAAATTCTTTTTCTTTTACTTTTTTTTTTTTTTTTTTTTTTTTGG
>NW_007732134.1:85836-87159 GCF_000696425.1 Galeopterus variegatus
AAAAAATTTTTTTTTTTTTTTTTTTTTTTTTTTTTTTTTTTTTTGGCAGCTGTCGGGTACAAGGATTGATCCCTGGAAAAGTTTTTTATAATGAGAAATAAGAATTATATTTTTAAAAATTTCACCCAATATTTTCATTTCACTTTATTAGTAAGCGGTTTCTCTTCCCGTACCACATCATATCATTTAGGCATGAAGGTAAACCATGAAGGTGTTCCCAGGAAAAAGAGGGATATAGAGAAGAAGAATTCCTATATGACAGGAAGTAGGAGATTGGCTGCTTCCAGCCTAGAGGAGTATGAGAAGGAAAAGAGCAATTGAGGCAGGCGGGGTGAGAAGATCAGACATAAAGCCTCTCTGCCACACCCTTGGGGCTGATTCATAAGAGCAGAGGCTGAAGGACGTCTCTGTAAGTGCGAGGAACCCTGGAATAACAAGACCAGGGCCTCCTTTCCCAGCTGTGCCTGAGAAGACCGTAAGCTTTTAGGCGGAAGATCATCAGCGGTGCAGCACTGATGAATAGAGACGATTAGACAAGCGAGCTTCAGTTAACACTGATGAATGGGCCAATGTCTTAAATATGGTGTGCAGGGAACTCAGAAGTTTCTGCATCCCCAGTGATGAGATGACAAGGTGCCAAAAGGGTCAGAGGATTCATGTGCACCTGGATTTGAAATGAAAACAGGATATTAGGAATAGTTATCAAAGAACCGAGATCATAGATACAAGCTCTGGGTACTCACAAGGTACCTCAAATGACCAAAACTCATCACCAGACTAGACTAGACAGGCATGAGGCCAGTATGTGGCTCTGAGGCTCCTTCTCCCATTGCCATGAGGTCACATAACAGCCCCTATATGTACGGACAGACGTGGTGGGATGGGATGATGAAACTTGCATAGATTGAACATTATCCCAGAAAGATCCAATAAGTATGAAAGGACTATGTAAGCTCCCAAATGCTGAAATATTAATTGGAAAGTTTAGATATCACCATTTGCCTCTAGCCAATATACAGCAGGATGGGAGCTTATGAGGATTACATTAGTTATAGGAAACCCATAATGGTATACTTTTTCTTTTGGTACATCAATGTAGTGGAGTTTTACATTTTTCTACCTCTCTACATTCGTGTAAGTTTTAAGTTATGGAATTATCCATACCCAACATCAAAATAGTGTATGTTGCATATACACGTTTAGTAGAACTTTGCTAAATGACTTCAAGACCTTTGTTTGTGATTAAGAGGTATGGAGTTATAGAAGGCAGTAAGTGCCAACACCTCATACCCCTTCCTCTGTTTTCATCAGAAGCAAGAGCAT
>NW_007732134.1:87600-89495 GCF_000696425.1 Galeopterus variegatus
GGTGAGGGCTGCTTCCTAGTTCAAAGACAGCTGTCTTTTCACTGCATCCTTACATGGTGGAAAGGGAAGGAGCTGCCCAGGGTCTCTTTATAAGGGCACTAATCCTATTCACAAGGGCTCCATCCTCATGACCTTATCACCTCCCAAAGTTCCTACTTTCAAACACCATGACATTGTTGATGAGACTCTAATGCGTGAGTTGAGGGAACACAAACATTCAGTCTATAGTACCCCCTTCAAGTTCTCAGGTCCAATAAGGTAGGCAAGATGGGCACTTAGAATCCCACACTCGATTACACATGATAGACGAACAGTCTCACTAGGGGCAGCCTCACACGAGGACAAAAAGGCACACACCCCAGAACAATGGGAACAGATCTTATGAGGGACCACAAATACCCAGAGGAGCTGCCTGAGATGATCCCCTTACCAAGTAGGCATATTAGAGCCACCACTCAGAAACGCAGAGTCCAAAGAAATAAGTCAAAACGGCGTGTATAATTCTCCAAAACAAGAACTGTGACCTTGTGAAGGGTATCCAGTAAAAAAAGACTGTCTTCACTGTCTCCTTCCAACCACACAGCTGCAGAGGAAGGGGGAAGGCAGGGAGCGGGGAGGGAAAGAGGAGATGTGTCCGAGCAGACCACCCAGCCCATCCCTCCTGCCCCCAAAGCCACCACGGCCACAGGCCGAGCCCACCCAGGCAGGAGGGAAAAGACAGAGGTTATTAGGAATTCGATGGAAGGTTTTGAATAAACAGGGCTGATTCTTAAGAACCCAAATGAGACACTTCAAAAAACCAAAAGGGACCGAAAAGTCAGAGAATCCAGCTGGGATGTCATTAAACATCCCACTGCCCAGAATAGAGAATGCGGTTGGCAAGGTAATTATAAAAAAATAGAACCATTTTGTGCTGTCTAAACAAGGAGTTTAGATCCCTCAGTAAGCTGGTTATATGCGGCTTATGACTCCTACATCTCACGGTTGCTTTGAAAACTAAACGAGGTAATCATTATGAGACCTAGTGCCAGGAGGCACTTAATAAATGCTACTAGCATCC
The DNA here is from genome assembly GCF_000696425.1 of Galeopterus variegatus. Lineage (NCBI taxonomy): Eukaryota > Metazoa > Chordata > Mammalia > Dermoptera > Cynocephalidae > Galeopterus > Galeopterus variegatus. The sequence goes on from NW_007732134.1 coordinate 88,661, forward strand.
CTTTTCCCTTCTTCTAAATGGTTTTGATTATCTTTTTGTCTTTATCTACTTCGAGGTGATAAAGTTATTTAGATATAAATTTATAGATGTACAGCCATTTACATAAATTTTTACTGTAAAATTATATACCTGTGCATATGTGCATGCATGTGCATGTGAGTTCAAATGAAATGGCACCCCCCGTCAGCCTGCCCTCTTTTCTAGGATACAAGAGCACACCCCTCTACCTTGACCCAGAGATAACATTGGTCTATAGTCGTCTTAGGAAAGTCAAGAAAGATGGGGCATTTTCGACCAAAAAAAAAAAAAAAAGTGCAGGAGTCAAAGAATGAACTTGGCAATAGACACAGTCTTTTGAGAAATGGTGACGGGCCCAGCCAGGCTAAAGAAGCTGGTCCCCATTGGGTTAGTAACCAGAGACAAAGGTGTATAAATGTGGGGGACTGAAGTTGGAGGATTAAGACTTGATCCTCCAGGCTGCTGGTTTTCTTCCTTCCTTCGTTCTTTCTTTCTTTTCTTCTCTTCTTCCTTCCTCCTTTCCTTCCCACCATCTGTTTCTTTTTCTTTAAGCACCAACAGAGAGGTGTTCACAAATGCAATCTCACTGGGAAGTCCAGCACATAAAGCAGATAAAGGCAAACTGTTGTGGTTGAAGCAGGTGTGAGGGGCCCAGGGCTCTCTCTGCTCAGACTCCCCAGGGTGCCTTTTCCCAGAACACTTAAAATCCCTCTATAGAACACACAGTTTTTTAAAAAAATGCACCACTCTGGGTAGTGCCAAATTGTTGCAAGTTTCTTGATAGCATGGTAGTTAAATAAATCAATATTAAAAAAAA
>NW_007732134.1:89977-93554 GCF_000696425.1 Galeopterus variegatus
AATCCCTCTATAGAACACACAGTTTTTTAAAAAAATGCACCACTCTGGGTAGTGCCAAATTGTTGCAAGTTTCTTGATAGCATGGTAGTTAAATAAATCAATATTAAAAAAAAATAAAATTACTGTAGAAAGGTGAAGAATGACCTGGAGGGGAGAGTAGTAAGACTTGGTGTGGTGACGGAGCTGGAACTGTATTCCCCTGATCTCTTCCCTGTATGGTTCTGGGTTGCAGTTGGTCATGAGAGAAGTTTGCATGAGATTTGGAAGGTGGAAATGAAGTGGCAGTCCTGTTTGTGACTGGCTGTCTCAGGTGCTTGCTGCAGCTAGGCTCATGGCCGTTAGCCCACCGTCATTCCAGCTCCTGCCTCCTGTCCTCCAGCTTTCCCGTCTGCTGGACCGTGTTTCGCTCCATGACACAGGGCTCCAGCAGAGCAACCGCATCCCTGCAGCCGGTTGCCCAGAGGAGCAAGAGGGAGATGTGGGCTTCATCTGCCCTCGCTCCCTTACTTCTCTCACCCATCCTTCCTCCTGACTGCTGGCTCGAGCGGGTTCGAGCTCCAGCCCCAGAGGCAGAAGCACCAACACATGCAAACTGCACCAACAACTCTCACGCACAATGCAGTAAGTCAAGTCTCCATAATGAACCCCGTCTTCTTCAGCCCACCTAGCGTTCCTCCTCCTCTAGCAGGAGGCTGGGTAATGCCCACCAACTAAGGTGCTACAATGGCAGGTGGTAACCTCTGTTCATGGTAAGGTGGTTTTTAAATGACAGTGGGATACAGGTATTGGCATTCAACTCTGTATCCCACAGATATGTACAATCAACTATGTTTCAATAGAAAAAAGAAAAGAAAAAAAAATGATGGCAAGTCTTCCAGGTGGAAGTGTCCACTTGGACACAGAGAACTGAGACTCGAGGATGTTAGCATCTCTTGAGACTGATTTAGGAATCTTAGATACCAAGATGAGAAACAGGATGGAGAAAAAAGCCACCAGTTTTCTGAGGGAGAAGCATGGAGCAATAAGCAGAACTAAACGTGAAACTCTAGGGGACTTTCTACAGCTAGAAGCAGGGAGAGAAAGAAATCAATGTACAGACCAAGAAGTCGGAAGAGCTGCTATAGCTTGGAAGGGAACAGCGCCTGAAAGCAGAGGAGGTGAGCTGAAGGAGGAAAGATTGGGAGTTTCAAAGACTGAAGCGAGGTCAAGGAATCTAACCTGTAGTGCATAGGAGAGGAAGGGCAGCAGGCTTCGTGAGCACGGCCACCTTGCAAGCAGTGGACGCACCGGTGTGCAGAGACCCATGTCCACAGTCAGGCTGAACTGACCCTGCACCCATTCAGGGCCTGGAGGTGGGAGTCACTCTATTTTTCTCACCTTGGGTGCAGAGACTGGTTCTTACCATTTAGCTTAGTGGTTTAGCAAAGCAAGTTTAGTTTCTTCTCTCTGAGAGTAGGAGAAATGTGAGAAAGTTTACTATGGGAGAGCTGGGAGAAAGAATGCACTGTGCTCTCAGAAAACTGCAACCTCCTCATGTCACATCCCCTACATTACAAGCTGTAGGTTATTTCTTTCATTTAGTCCATCAGTAAATATTTAGTCCCAATTGTGCAAAGCCCTTTCCTACTGGATGTACAGTTTGAGCTGTAGGAGATTTACATGCCAGTAAATTAAACTCAGTGAAAATCTGATCAGTGATTTAGTTTTCAAGCCAGTATAGTAAAGTACATAAACATCTCAGAGAATAAATTTATCAGCAGATAAATTACTGCTAAATGGAGAAGACAAAGAATATTATTTCCTAGGTGTAGAAATCCTAACCCAAGCAAGGAAACAGCTTGTGGTGAAAAGAAGGTGATCATTCATGTGACTTGTACTGAAGTCTTCTTGAACTTAACCGTGGAGTATGCCATTAATTATCCCAGTGGTTCTCAACCTTTCTCCCCTACACACATGATGGATTGCTCATGCAGCCCATTACCTCGGGCACACTCTGTGTTCTGTGGGACTCCCAAGCACTCACCACCATAACTCCATTTTTTCTGCCAGGTTCAAGGAGCATATGAGAATGTAGGCAAAAGACAGCTTTTTAAAAAATAGAAATAACCTTGCATCTACTCAAATATATAAAAAAAGTAAATGATTTATGCATATTGTCACTAAAACACTATTATTACCTACATGTCTAACACTTGCTCATCACAAGGCAGCAGTATTTTGCAACTCCATAGCTGAGAACTGGTGGTTTATAAAAAAGAGAGCTACCATTTCCTTCTAAGATTTTAGAAGACCACCTACATTGCTGACTCAGAAGGCACAGGGTGTCCCATTGATGGCAGGAATCCTGTGTCTTGGATAGCTCCTAGCTGCTTTAGTAATTAGGCTTCCAAAAGCACAACCACAGGCACTCACTGGCATCTTCATGAGACCTCCAAAACACCTGGATATAGAGGCTGAAAATATTGTTTGTTCTGGAAAGGCCAAATCTTGGGTGATGGAACAAGCTTGGACAGATGAAGCTGTGGGAATGCATTTCTCCTTGGCATCTGTTCTTGTCCAATCCTCAATAAAAAGGTCCGTTAAAATGCCAAATAACACCAGTGCAAAGAGAACACATGTCAAGAGGAGAGGTTAGTCAAGTTCAGTTCACACCTGTGGGTCAGCTCACTCCAGATTCTTCTCCCAAATGCAGAGGAATCAGACTCTCAGGAGTTAAAGATCAAAAAGACCTAACAGCTCATTTTATCTAGCCCCAGGCACCAATGCAGGAATGCCCTGGGTCTCACTTCGGAGGGTCTGGTTTTGTGTGTCTGGGGCAAGGACAGCTCTTTTTGAGATCACACTGCTTGGGCAGAAGGAAATTCTGATCTCCCAAGGAGGCAGATGTGGGCATTGTACAAACAGAAAGAGCTTTTAGATGTGCAAAGTCCTTTATTTTTAAGGGGCTCCAAGAACTTTTTCCATGTGGACTGTTAAGAAAAAAAAATGCTATTTAAACAAAACTCTGACTGCAGCTGTGTCCGCTTTCTCAGCCAGTGACATAATTCATCTATGGGGTAAATAGTTCTTTTGTTTCAGCCTATTTTTGGTCCCCACTATGGGGATAAATGAGGACTCATGGGCACAACATGAATGAGTTAGTATGAAACCAAAAGTACTGATGTGCATTACATAGGAGGGTACTTCAAAAAGCTCGTGGAAAAATAAAATCAAAAGATAATATGAATGTTTCCACAAACTTTTTGAAGTATCCTGATACATACGTGCATAAAAGATATTAATTGCTCAATGAAATAAGGGAAATTTTGGTTTCCTTGGGAGCCATGGGAAAGAAGACTTCAAGGATCTGGTAAAAGGTAAGAGAAAGATTAGAAATATCTAGAATAGTAGTTGGACACTAGAATTAGCTGGGTAGCCTTAAAAATGTTGGTGATCTCATCTCTAAAGATTCTGATTTTTTTTTTTTCCTTTTTGTCTTTTTTCGTGTCCGGCAACGGACCGCAACCCTCAGTGTCCCCCCCCCGTACCGGACCGGGACTGGCAACAGGATCGCAACCCTCGGTGCTGAGCCCGCCCC
>NW_007732134.1:93697-114845 GCF_000696425.1 Galeopterus variegatus
CAGTATAAGATCCCCTCTCTTCTGGATATCATCCCAGTAGTGGCAGCAGAGAGTCCCCAAACCTCCCCATCCCTCTGCATTGCAGACTCTGCAGCCTGCTGGGCTACCTCTCCCCAACACACTAGATTACTACGTAACTAAGACCTGTGAGAGGGAAAGAGAGCAGAATCAGGTCCCTCAAGAGCAAAGAAGTTGGACACTTCCTACTCAGGAAGCTCATTGTTGTGAGACTCAGGTGTTCATTAAAGGCCTAGGGCCAAGCTAGTGGTACAGAACAGACGTTAAGGGGTCACAGCAGAATACACAGGGCAGAAGAGAAGAGTTGGTAGGAGTGGGACAGAGTCTGAAGGTGACCCATGAGAGCACAGCATTCTCAGACAGGCTTTGAGGAGCTGATTTCCTGGGAACAGTCAGCAGAGGGAAACTCCTGAGGGTGCGCTGGGGGAAGGATGACTTCCGTCAGGAGCGTTGGTAGGGGAAGAGCCACTTAACTGGACACAGAAGGCCGTGGCTCAGAGATGGTCTTCTAAGAACTCAAAGGGAAGAGGACGCAGGAGGCTACATCCAGGAACACTGGGAACAAGGAATGCAGAAATCCAGAAGACCTTCCCCGAGGATGATGACTCAGTTCCAGGGCAGCGCCAGGACTGAACAGACTGACTCAGAGGGTCTGGCTCTGCTGATGACTTTGGGGTGAGGGTCCCACCAAGACCACGAAGTTCAGTTAAGTATTTCAACCAATCAGCAAAACGTTACCCCAGCTCTTTGCTTCATGCCCCTGGAGTAGGGAATTTTGTATTTAGTTGTGAATCGCAAGTATATAGAGAATCCACACAATAATTCCCAGGGCAGAGAGTTCCAAAGATCAGACAGAGTCATCCCAAGGATTTGAATTTAATTGGTCTGGGATAAGGCCTGAGCACTGGGATATCTAAAAGCTCTTTTGGTAATTGTAATATATACCCAAGACTGAGAACCACAGTATAGAGAGGTCATAGCAGAAGCTTCTACAGAGGGACACAGCCTATAAGAGTGTCCCCGNGGATCCGAACCCTCGGCGGGAGCGCCGCCATGCTCCCAAGCGGCGCACTGTAGCAGTACGCAACCGGGCCGGCCCAGATTCTGATTTTTTTTTAATCAAATAACACTGACTTCTTGAGTTTAAATTTTATTTTACAAAAAGACAAAGAAAACTTATAGGCAGTTATACTGACTTACAATTGTTCTGTTTGCTTTCTTTAAAAAAGTGACATGAAACAAAAGTAAAAATAAGTACATCATAGAAACATCCAGTTGTCCAGTCTCTGGGGCAGGGGCGCCTGCCCCGCCAAGAGAGGAGGGAAGCTCGTGACCACACCAGCAGCTGGATCCTCCTGCCACAGACGCTCCTCAAAGCCAGGCGCAGGTCCCACGCCTCAGTGCACCTGAGGAAAGAAGACTGAACACCAGGTCCCTCGGGCCACCTCATCTCCCCCGCACTCCTCCTGGCAGCAGTATGGCCTTCGTGGTTGTCCACTACAACCCTCTCAACCCACATGGACCCTTCTCCCTTGACCCCTCTGAAGAGGGTACAAAGAAAGAGCCTGTCTTGGGCAGGCTGGGGGGATTCTTTAGATGAGTCCTCAGCCCACCATGAGTAACACAACCAGATAAGTCATTTTACATCCAGGCGCACATGAGCACACGCGTGCACACACACACTCCCTCTCTCTCAATCACACACACACTCACACTAGCTGGGCTGAGCTCTTCCAGGGAGGGGTCCTGGGTCAGGTCACAGTATAAGATCCCCTCTCTTCTGGATATCATCCCAGTAGTGGCAGCAGAGAGTCCCCAAACCTCCCCATCCCTCTGCATTGCAGACTCTGCAGCCTGCTGGGCTACCTCTCCCCAACACACTAGATTACTACGTAACTAAGACCTGTGAGAGGGAAAGAGAGCAGAATCAGGTCCCTCAAGAGCAAAGAAGTTGGACACTTCCTACTCAGGAAGCTCATTGTTGTGAGACTCAGGTGTTCATTAAAGGCCTAGGGCCAAGCTAGTGGTACAGAACAGACGTTAAGGGGTCACAGCAGAATACACAGGGCAGAAGAGAAGAGTTGGTAGGAGTGGGACAGAGTCTGAAGGTGACCCATGAGAGCACAGCATTCTCAGACAGGCTTTGAGGAGCTGATTTCCTGGGAACAGTCAGCAGAGGGCCAGAAAACTCCTGCAGGTGCCCTGGGGAAAGGACAACTTCCATCAGGAGCTTTGGTAGGGGAAGAGCCACTTAACTGGGCACAGAAGGATGTGGCTCAGAGATGGTCTTCTAAGAACTCAAAGGGAAAAGGACGCAGGAGGCTACATCCAGGAACACTAGGAACAAGGAATGCAGAAATCCAGAAGACCTTCCCCGGGGATGATGACTCGGTTACAGAGCAGCGCCAGGACTGAACAGACTGACTCAGAGGGTCTGGCTCTGCTGATGACCTTGGGGGCGATGGTCCCACCCAGACCACTAAGTTCAGTTAAGTATTTCAACCAATCAGTAAAACTTTATCCCAGCTCTTTGCTTCATGCCCCTGGAGTAGGGAATTTCGTATTTAGTTGTGAATCACAAGTATATAGAGAGTCCACACAATAATTCCCATGGAAGAGAGTTCCAAAGATCAGACAGAGTCATCCCAAGGATTTGGATTTAATTGGTCTGGGATAAGGCCTGAGCACTGGGATATCTAAAAGCTCTTTTGGTAATTGTAACATATACCCAAGACTGAGAACCATAGTATAGAGAGGTCATAGCAGAAGCTTCTACAGAGGGACACAGCCTATAAGAGTGTCCCCGGTTCAGGAAGTAGTTAATTTATTTATAAAACTGTAAAGTTTGGCATTAAATTAGAAATTGTTTTCTTCTCTGTAATCCTCTTCTGCAGCTCGTGTGAGGGGAGCTCTGCTGGATGCAGGAAGAGGGGAACCATGAGGGGGAGAGCAGTGCAGAAGTGGGACCTTTACTGCAGGAGCTGTGACTGAAGCAGTCACAGGGACAGGAGCTCAAAAGAGAACTTGAAGGTACGACACCCACCCAACCACCTAACCCTAGAGATTTGAGGGAAGCCAGCCACATATCCCAAGCCGTTTATGTCCAAATGTTAAAGGTAAGGATGACTAGAGAGAACTGAAGATTGAGAATATCCAGACAACACTCATTTGGGTTACCCAGGCCATCTGGGGGAAGGGTGGACTTAGCGATGATCCTCGTGGAGAAAATGAAATCAAACAAAAAGGATTAGCACTGCAAGGGGGCCCTGGCCACAGGGAAATGCAAAATGGGGCATTCTGACTCTCAGGTTTGCATTCTTCTTATTAGATTCTAGAAAGAACCCCCAAACCCGGTGATCATGTCCCATCATTGCTGGGGATGTTAAAACTGGACCTCTGGAAAAACAAACCTACTTGACAATTCAACCAGACTTGGCATTATGGAGACTCGCTGCTAGAGATGCGTGGGGATGGTTATGATCTAAAATTGATCATTTATTAATGTCCACGTGTGAATGCAAACTGTCCGATCACAATAGATTAACAATTTGTTTTGTTTTCTTTGTTTTATTTTCAAGAAGAAAAATGTCACCTTGAGGTGGGCTGCAGCAGAGAGGAATGAACAAAAGTAAAGAAAATGGAAAATCTTCAAGTGGAATAACTGACAACGGACAGTATGTCACAAACAGCCCTGTTCAGAGTAGATCTTATTAAAACTATGTTAAGGATGTAGAGACAGGGAAACTCTTATACACTGTCAGTGGCAAAGGAAATTAGTACAGCCATTGTGGAAAACTGTACAGAGATTCCTCAAAAAACTAAAAATAGAACTCTTGTGAGGCCCCCTCCCATAAGAAATGCACTTACACACCACTCGTGCAGAAAAGGGCAGTTTATTCACTGCAGCTGGCCAGCATCCGTCTCCCAGGGAGCAACCAAGGAAGAGTGGCCCCAGGCTTTGGTCTTGTGGGGTTTTTAAAGGCAAAAACCACATCCCGTTGGCACACGGGTTTGTCCAGGTGCACAAAGCAAGCTAGGGAGCTAGGTGACAGAAGTCAAGAATGCGCCATTAGAGCAATCAAGCATACAACTTTTTATTGTGTATGTTCCCAGGTAATAGTTTACTGTGCATGGCTCCTGTTTCTATGCAACGGCTTTTGTTTCTATGAGAAGGTCAACTGTTTCTCATGCAGAAGGCGGGGTTAGTCTGCAGGTCAGACAGGGTAAAATGGAGTTACTTAGGTTAAGCAAGCAATTCTACAGAAGCAGATAGCGCATGTTATAAGGGTATAGGGAGCTCTATTTCAGAACTACTCCATGATCCAGCAATCCCACTGCTAAGCATTTCTCCAAAGGAAAGGAAATTAGCATACCAAAGAGATATCTGCACCCCCATGTTTATTGCAGCACTATTAATAATAGCCAAGGTATGCAATGAACCTAGATATCCATCAACAGATGAATGGATAAAGAAAACGTGGTATATATACTGAATGGAATACTACTTAGCCATAAAAAAGAATGAAATCCTGTCATTTGTGGCAACATGGATGAGGCTGGAAGACATTATGTTAAGTGAAATAAGTCAGACACAGAAAGATAAATACTGCATGTTCTCAATGGTATGTAGGAGCTAAAAAATAAAGTTGAACTTTTAAAAGTAGAGAGTAGAGGGCTGGTAGGTTAGCTTAGTTGGTTGGATAGAGCATGGTGTTGATAATACCAGTGTCCAGGGTTTGATCCCTGTACCAGCCATCTGCTAAAAAACAAAAAAGAAAGAAAGAAAAAAAAGTAGAAAAATTAGAAAGTAGAATTTTGTTACTAGAGACTGGGCAGGGGGGTGGGGGTAGGTTGGAGTGAGTAGTTGGTCAGTGGACACCAAATTACAGCTAGATAGGAAAAATAAGTTCTAGTGGTGTACAGTAGTGCTAGGCATTTATAACTAACAGTAATTTATTGTATGCTCTCAAATGGCTAGAAGCGAGGAGCACAAATGTTTTCATCACCAAGAAACAATACATTTTTGTGATGATGAATTTGCTAACTACTCTGATTCGATCATTACACATCGCGTATGTGTATTAAAAAATAACTTTGGCATGGTGCTGAAAATACCAAGATCAAGGGTTTGGATCCCTGTACCGGCCAGTTGCAAAAAAAAAAAAAAAAATTATTTAAAAGATAACTCTGTACCCCATAAACATGTACAATCAATATGTTTCAATTAAAAAATAAAATTAAAACAAAAACAATTTTTTTAAGTGAGTCTCTAACTAGGCAGAACTAACCCTAGTTTCTCAACTTACAATGATCTTTCATTTCTTTTTTTCTTCTGCCTAGCCATGTTTTTTTGAGTCCTGTTCTGTGAGATTCACAGGAGCATAATTTAAAATTTCAGCATATCATATGTTCCAGATTTTTTTTGTAGTCACTTAAAACTGTCTACAGTGAGCCATGAAATCAACTGATGCATCTCTGACTACACTAGATGTATTAAATGAGATAAACGTGAAAGCACTAAGTCAGATATTGCCCATGGCAGGTGCTCTGTTTTCAAATAAACATTCCAGAATAATGAAACCATATATTGCACGTTCCTCTTCCTTCCATTTTGATCTGTACACTCGTGTTCTATTATCATTAATATTTATTTTTTGTGTCTTTTGCCAAATTTTTATTCCATAGTATAAAACCTACCAATGTATTGCAAACATTGAAATGATTAAAAATATATAATGAAAAAATAGTTTCTTCCTAACCTCTTTTTATCTCACCCTTCATGTCTTGTCTTTATTCACTCTCTGCCACCACCTGCCCATGTTAATAACCACGTGATGGGCGGGAGCAGCTTTTTTGTTTTGCTTTGTTTTATTTTCACTCAGTGAGATCTTACTATACATTTAACTGTCACTCACTTTTCGTCCTTAACAGTTTTCCTCCAGGTTAATACACAGGGTCACTTCATTTTAAAATATGCATATAATTCCAACCTATTGATGGGCGTTCACATTGTATCCTGATTTTGTTGTTTTTTTAAATCTATTGTTTATTGGGGTTTTTTTGAGTTTTGGGGGTTTTTTGGTCACTACAATTTCCAATAAATATGAATGCACATTTAAGTGTAATCATTGTAAATAAAGCATTTTAACTTGTTGAAATATAAAAATGAAAGGATTTAATTTTTCCATTAACTGGTCACAACTATGCCCTATCAAATCTTCCTTTCCATAAAAATCCCTTAACAATATGGTAGCTTTTGTTGGATAAGACAGCCTCATTTGGGTTCAGAAAGTTTGATCTTGTTCTTTTTAAAACTTACATTTTACATTTGAGTCAAAGCTCTGCTTCTCCCCTCCCTGGCCCACCCATGATCCAACACTGGCAAGATTTGTGTATTTAATAAAATCAACATTGAACTGAGAAAGTGGGGGTACTCAGCCCATTTAACTTAATTCAGTTTACTCTTTGAAAAAAAATAGTTACTGAGCCGCTCATACCATCCTGCTCAATATCCTTAAATCCTAGACCTGTCATTTCTGTGGACTAAATTTGCATAGGTACATTGCTGGATCAGGTGTTTTAGTTTTTTTGTTTGCTTGCTTGCTTTTTTAATAGATGGATATTGCTAGATTACTTTCCAAAAAAGCCAAACCAATCCACTGTCCTCAAGACCATGTTTGAGAGTACCATTTCCTTGTGTCCTGGCCTTTGGTAGATGTTTATGAATTTTCATTTTTAACCAGTTATTTTGATAATGCACAGATACACACTACACTAAAAATATTCTGTTTTCCCCTTTGGATCTTTGCAAGATTGGGAAAAAAAAAACATTGAAGGCATTGAGTACGTGGATGTGAGTCACTGAGCAAACATTTCGTGAGGGCTGCATGTCTTGATTTATACAGTGAAGAAACTGCACAGCGTGACTTTCATTGTCCGCCCTTGAAGATTCTGAGGATAATCATGACTTTCCTTACGCGACTGGGGACCCTTAGCCAAGACTCTGCTTCTTGTGGGTGAGCAAATAAACACATTTATGAGAAACAGATGGTTATGCGGAGACTTTTCACTATGACAAATAGTGTGTCAAGATGATGACTTTCTTCTCCAAGTGCTGCACAGACCTGGGTTTCCTCTGGTGGGGATGGTGGGTGCCACATGCACCAATGGGACAACCAGTCTAAGTGTGCCGTCCATGAAGATGGGGATGAGGGGTCGTTCAAATATTTTTTTATTGAAACATAATTGATCGTACATTTGTGGGGTACTGCATTGAATATTCATACCTGTGTGCAATATGTGATGCTCAAATCAAGATAATTAGTTTATTCAACATTATACAATGTAATCATTTTTTGTGGCCCTTTCCCAGTTTCTCACTAACCCTTTTCCCACTCACCCTTCCCCACATCTGGTGGCCTCAGTTCTGTTCTCCCCTTCTGAAAGTTCAATGAATTATAGTGGTTGTTGTATCTTTCTTTCTTTTTATTATTATTTAGTTTTTTAGCTCCCATTCATGAGTGAGGACATGCAGTATTTTTCTTTCTGTACCTGGCTTATTTCACTCAATGTAATTTTCTATAAGTTCATCCATGTTGCTACAAATGGCAGACTTTCATGCTTTTTTATGGCAGAGTAGTAGTCCATGGTATGTATGTACCTCATTTTGGTTATCCAGTCATCTGTCAATCGACATTTAGTTTGGTTCCATATCTTGGCTATTGTAGATACAGCTGCAATAAACATGGGAGTGCAGGTATCTCTTCAACATGATGATTTCCATTCCTTTGGGTATATACCAGCAGTGGGATTGCTGGATCATATGTCAGTTCTATCTGTAGTTGTTTGAGGAAACTCCATACTGTTTTCCATAATGGCCGCACTAATTTACAGTCCCACCAACAGTGTAGGAGGGTTCCGTTTTCTTCACATCCTTTCCAGCATTTGTTATTCTGTCTTTTTGATAATAGCCAGTTTACCTAGGTTGAGGTGATATCTCAATGTGGTTTTGATTTGCATTTCCTTGATGCTTAATGATGTTAAGTATTTTTTCATGTGCCTGTTTTCCATTTGCATGTCTTCATTTGAGAAATGTCTACTCAGCTCCTTCACTCATTTTTTAATCGGGTTGCTTGTTTTCTTACTGTTAAATTTTTCAAGTTCCTTCTATATTCTGGATATTATTCCTTTGTCAAATGCATAGTTTGTAAATATTTTCTCCCATTCTGTAAGCTGTCTTTTTGTTCTTTCAATAGTTTCTTTTTCTGTGCAGAAGGTTTTTAGTTTGATATAATCCCACTTCTTTATTTTTTCTTTTGTTCCCTGTGCTTTGGGGGTTTTAATTCATAAAGTCTTTTCACAGTCCTAATTCCTGAAGTTATTCCTGTCTGGTTTCTTTTAGGAGTTTTATAGCTTCATATCTTATATTTAAGTCTTTAATCCATTTTGAGTTGATTTTGGTATAAGGTGAGAGGTATGGGTCTAGTTTCTTTCATCCACATATGGATGTCCCCTTTTCTCAGCACCTTTTACTGAAGAGGCATCTTTTCCCCAATGTATGTTCTTATTGCCTTTGTCAAAGATCAATTGGCTGCAAATATGCAGGTTGATTTCTGGGTTCTCTATTCTGTTCCATTGGCCTGAGTGTCTGTTTTTATGCCAGTACCATGCGCATCTTTTCCCCAATGTATGTTCTTATTGCCTTTGTCAAAGATCAATTGGCTGCAAATATGCAGGTTGATTTCTGGGTTCTCTATTCTGTTCCATTGGCCTGAGTGTCTGTTTTTATGCCAGTACCATGCTGTCTTGGTTACTATAGCTTTGTAGTATAATTTGAAGTCAGGTAGTGTAATGCCTCTGGCTTTATTTATTTATTTTTGCTCAAGATTGCTTTGGCTATTTGGGGTCTTTTGTTGTTCCATATAAATTTTAGGATTGTTTTTTCTATGTCTGTGAAAAATGTCATTACTATTTTGATGGGGATTGCATTGAATCTGTAAATGACTTTGGGTAGTATGGACATTTTCTCAATGTTAACTCTTCTCATCCAAGAGCATGGAATGTCTTTCCATACTTCTTTAATTTCTCTCAGCAGTGATTCGTAGGTGTCACTGTAGAGATCTTTCACCTCTGTTGTGGAATAAATGTCCCCCAACTTAATTGTGCTTAAATTGTGTCCCCCAAAGTTCCAAGTATTGAAAACTTGGCCCCCAATGTGACAGTGTTAAGAAAGTGGGAAATCCTCTTATGATAACTGAAAGGTGGGGCCTTGAAGAGGTGATTAGATTATTGAACCATGCCATAATAAATGGATTAATGATGGTGGCCAAAGGCTTGGTCTGAGGGCTTTAAAAGGAGAACACATGACAGTCTTTCTCTCTCTGCTCTGCCATTTTCTACCATGTGAGACCCCTGCATTGCTGAAAAGCCACCACCAAAGAGGCTCTCACCATATGTTATTCCTGAACTTTGGACTTCCCAGCCTCTGAAACTGTCAGCAATAAATTTTGTTTTCTTGCAAATTGCCCAGTTCCATTTATTTTGTTATAAGCTAATTTCTCTCAGAAGTGGTTTGTAGCAACAGAAATGGACTAATACAATCTCCTTGGTTAGATCGATTCCTAGGTATTTTATTTTTTTGGTGACTATTGTAAATGGGCTTGCTTTCTTCATTTATTTTTCTGATAGTTTGTTATTGGAGCACAAAAGCACTACTGAATTTTGCATGTTGATTTTCTGTCCTGCAATTTTACTGAAATTGTTTATCAGCCCTAAGAGTTTTTTTGTAGAGTCTTTATGTTTTTCTATATGTAGGATCATATCATCTGCAAACAGAAACAGTTTGAATTCATCTTTTCCAATCTGGATGCCCTTTACTTCTTTTTCTTGCCTTATTGCTCTGGCTAGTACTTCCAATACTGTGTTAAATAGGAGTGGTGAGAGTGGGCATCCATGTCTTGTTTCTGTTCTTAACAGAATGATATTGGCTGTGAATTTGTCATATATGGCTTTTATTGTATTGAGATACTTTCCTTCAATACCTAATTTGCTGAGAGTCTTTACCTTGAAGGGGTGTTGAATTTTGTCAAATACTTTTTCTGTGTCTACTGAGATAATCATATGGTTTTTGTCCTTGATTTTGTTGATGTGGTGTATCACATTTATTGATTTGCATATGTTGAACCATCTTTGATCCCTGGGATGAATCCCACTTGAATGTGGTGTATAATTTTTTTTTATGTATTGCTGTATTCTTTTCAGTAATATATTGTCAAGGATTTTTTATATCTATGTTCTTCAGAGATATTGGCTTATAGTTTTCTTTCTTTGTTGTGTCTTTGTCTGGTTTTGGTATCAAGGTGATGCTGGCCTCATAGAATGAGTTTGAGAGAGTGGCATGTTTCAATTTTGGGGAACAGTTTGAAGAGAACTGGTATTAATTTTTCTTTAAAGTTTTGGTCGAATTCAGGAGTAAAGCTATCCAGTCCTGGGTTTTTCTTTGTTGGGAGATTGCTGAAACTGCTTCAGTATCATTGCTTGTTATTGGTCTGTTCAAGTTTTCTACTTCTTCTTGGTACAGTCTTGGTAGTTTGTATGTGTCTAGAAATGTATACATTTCTTCCTTGTTTTCAAATTTTTTGGTATATAGTTGCTTATAATAGTCACTCATGATTCTTTGTATTTCTTTGGTATTGGTTGTAATATCTCCCTTTTCACTTCTAATTTTTGTGTTTTGGGTCTTCTCTTTTCTTTTTGTAGTTAACCTAGGTAATGGTTTGTCTATTTTCTTTATCTTCTTGAAAAACCAACGTTTTGTTTCATCAATCTTTTGTATCATTTTTGGGGTCTCTATTTTATTTAGTCCTTCTCTGATCTTAATTATTTCATTCCCTCTACTAATTTGAGGGTTGGGTTGTTTTTGTTTTTCTAGTTCTTTGAGGTGTGCCATTAGGTTGCTTATTTGAAATCTTTCTATTTTTTGATGTAAGCATTTATTGCAATGAACTGCCCTCTTAGCAATGCTTTTGCAGTATCCCACAGGTTTTGGTATGATCTGTCTTTATTTTCATTAGTTTCAAGAAATTTTTTTATATCCTTTTTAATTTCTTCTTGGAGCCATAGACCACTCAGGAGCATCTTGTTTAGTTTCATGTATTTATTTTGTTTTTTGTTTTAGTTTTTTTTTTTTTTTTTTCTCTTTTTACTTTCATGTAGTTGTAAAGTTTTCAGTGTTTTGCTTGTTATTGATTTCTAGGTTTAATCCATTGTGGTCTGAAAAGTTACTTGACATGATTTCAATTTTCTAAAAATTTATTGAGATTCAATATGTGACAACATCTGGTCTTATCATGGAGCATATACCACATGCCAATGAGAAGATTGTATATTCTGAATTTGTTGGCTGAAACATTCTGTAGATATGTGCCAGGTCTAGTTGGTTTAAAATGTAGTTTAAATCCTGTGTTTCTCTGCTGATTTGTTACCTAGATGTTGTCCAGTGCTGAGAGATGGGTGTTCAGGTCCCCAACTATTATAGTATTGGGGTCTATCTCTTTCTTTATTTCTGATAGTGTTCACTTTATATGTCTGGGTATTCTAGTGTTGGGTGTGTATATATCTGTGATTGTTATGTCTTCTTGCTGAATTGTCGCCTTCTTTGTCTCTTCTTATGGTTTTTGGTTTATAGTATTTTATCTGATATAAGAGTAGCTACTCTTGCTCATTTTTGGTTTTCATTTTTGTGGTATATCTATTTCCACCCCTTCTCTATTAGTCTGTGTGTGTCTTTACAGGTGAGTTGAGTCTCTTGAAGACAGCATATAGTTGATTTTAGCTTTTTAATCCAATCAGTCAGTTTGTGTTCTTTGAGTGGGGAATTTAATCCATTTATATCTAAGGTTGAGATTGAAAGGTATTGTCTTACTTCTGGCACTTTATCAATTTTCCTTTGGATGTTTTAAATATCTTTTGTTCCTTTCTTCCCCTTTTATTGTGTGTCTTTGATGTTTGTTGGTTTTGTGAGGTGGTGAGGTTTAGGTTTCTTCTCTTTCTCATTTGCATATTTGTTCTACCAGAGGGTTTTGTTCTTTCTTGTGCATTCATGGTAGTGATTATCCTTTTTAGGATTCCAGATGCATGACTCCCTTGAGGATTTCTTGTCGGGCTGTTCATGTGGTGGTGAACTTCTGCAGTTTATGTTTGTCTGGAAAATACACTATTGCTCTCATTTCTGATGGATAGCCTTGCTGGGTATAGTATGCTTAGCTGGCAGTGTTTTTTGTTATTGTTGTTGTTTCGCTTTTTTTTTTTTTTCTTTTAGTATTTTAAACACATCATTCCATTCTCTTCTGGCCTGTGGAGTTTCCATTGAGAATTCCTCTGTTAGACTGATGGGGACTCCCTTATAGGTGACTTGATGCTTTTCTCTTGCTGTTTTTAAGACTCACTCTTTGTCTTTGAGTTTTGCCAGTTTGAACATAATGTGTCTTGGAGAAGACCTTTTTGGATTGAATCTGTTTGGGTGTCTTTGAGCCTCCTGGATCTGAACGTCTATGTCTCCCTCTATACCTGGAAGTTTTCCATTATATTTTTGTTGAGTAGATTTTCAATACCCTTTCCTTTCTTCTCCCCTTCCAGTATACCCATAATTTGGATGTTTGTTCCCTTAAGGTTGTCTGCTAGCTCTCTTAGATTTTCCTCTTTTTTTTTTTTTTCCTTTTTGTCTTTTTTCGTGACTGGCAACGGATCGCAACCCTCAGTGTCGCGCCCGTACCAGACCGGGACCGGCAACGGGATCGCAACCCTCGGTGTTGCGCCCACACCTCGCTCAGCCAGTGAGCGGCCGGTCTGTATGTGGGATCCGAACCCTCGGCGGGAGCGCCGCCGCACTCCCAAGCGGCTCACTGTAGCAGTGCGCCACCGGGCCGGCCCAAGATTTTCCTCTTTTTAAAAAATCTTTTTCTTTCCTTTTATTTATTTATTTATTTATTTATTTTTGTCATCTGGATTATTTTGAAAAGAACATCTTCAAGATCAGAAGTTACTTCTTCTGCTTATTCTAACCTGCTGCTTAAGCTCTTGGTTGTGCTTTTTATTTTGTTAAATGAATCCTCTAGGTCCAGGGGTTCTCCTACATTCTTTTTTAAGGTACTAATCTCTTTGTTAATCTCCTCTTTCATATCTTGGATACTTTTTCTCATATCATTGTGTTGTCTAAGTGAGTCTTCTCAGATTTTATTGAGTTTCCTTAAGATTGTTGCTCAGAATTCATTTTAAGTTATTTCAAGTATGTCCTGCTCTATGGGGTGTGGTACTTGAGAATTACTGTATTCCTTTGATGGTGTCATATTTTCTTGTTTTTTTTCATATTTCTTCTATTTCTATATTAATACCTGGTCATCTGATAGAGTAGTTGCTTCTTCAGTTACTCTGGAGTGGGCTTCGAGGGAGAGATTTCCTCCTATAGATGTGTTTTATATTGACCATTCAGTAGAATGTTTTAGCATTAGTTCTGGGTAGATGCAGTAGTGTAGTTACTTTGTGGTTACTGTAGCCATATCCAGTTTTCAAGCTGTGTGTGAGTGTCTCCATGGCCTAGGACACTGGGGCACTTAGTGATTCCTTGCTAAGATTAGTGACACTGTGTTAGCTCCTTGAGGATATGGGTGAGCTCTCAAGTTCTTAGGAGAAGCTTCTGAATGCCTCACTCTTTGGTTGGGATGCATGTCCCTGGGCAATCTTGTTGGCACCCTGGCTTATGTCCTATGACCCTAGTGGGTGCAATGGGGTATACTAGAACTCCTCAGTTTGAATGGCTGACCTTGGGTGGGATTTCTCTTCCCTCTTTCCTACAGGCAGAGGCTCCTCCTGGGTCTTTGCTTCCGCCAGTTGGGGGATGAGTTGGTGGTGATTAAGAATTTTTTCTCTTACTCTATTTGTGTATCCTGGGATTCTGCACTTTTCGGGGATTCTGCATGTTCTTTCCCTGGATCGAGGCAGTCACACGGGCTGCACACCTACCTCCTACCCCCAGGTGCACTACCATGTGTGGCAGCATAATTCCCCCCCTACGGGCTGATCCACTGGGTCACAGGTCTGCACTCACTCACTTCTTTCCCTGGGCTCTGCTAGTGACTCTCCTTGTGTCAATGCAGTCAAGTTGTTGGCAGGCCACCTGCACCGTGGCTGTGACTTCTGCTGAGGCAGTGAACAGACCTGGTGGTAGGAGTGGCTGTAGCAGACCATCTGCACAGTAGAGGTGTCTGTGGCAGTGGCAGGGGCTGCCCATGACATCTCCTGAGGTCCCTGGGAGCCCACTCAGATGTTTTAAGTTCTGACTTTCTGATTGTCTCCAGATCTAATTGCATCAAATGAGACTTACTCATGCTTCATTTTTTTCTGAATTTTGGTTGACTCCCCACTGACAGAGGAATTGATTTTCTATTCTCAGATGTTCTTTTGACAGATACATTACTTTTGAAAAACTCTGGGTTAGAAAAGAGAACTTTGAGTATTTCTGGGGGGTAACAGGCCTAAAAGTAGGTTTATGAGATTGATAAGTGTGGGGAAATTTTTAAAGTTGCTTCTTTCTGAAGAAAACAATTAATGGAAATCAGAATTATTTATGTGCTGTCGTAGATGATTAAAATTCTGCTACTCACATGGCTTAAGCATTCTCTACCACTCTGATACTAACTCCAGGGAAATGACCTGACCCCTTAATTTTCTCCCCAAATACTGTGACTCAGATCTTAAGAGCAAAACCATTTTTAGTTATAGTGGGGAATCATTGAGTTTCAACTTCATACGAATTAGAAATCAGGAATTTCATAATTACAGGGTACTGGTAGGGGAAGCTTAACCTGCATACCTACCTTTTAAATTCCATCTACAACTTGTTCCATCTATAGACTAAATGTATTACTTTCCTAGTTTTTAAGATAGAAAGGTACTTTTCCACTGAGTTCTAAGAGAGTTTTCGTTTCTACATTTAGTTCTAATTGCTGCTTCCTTAGCCTTCTTCCACCTGATAACAATTATTCTCATTCCTAGATCCCACAACCATATTTTATGTTATTTTGAATATATACTTTTTCATTGCAAACCGAGAAAAATTATAACAATACTGAAAACTGTGTCTGGAAAGCAAGGTAGTACCACAATTCTAGAGAAGCTTCTCTAAGCTTAAGACCAGTGGAGCTGGATTGAGCAAAAGATGCTCAGATTCATTTCAAGGGCCACCAAGAGTCTTTCTAATAAATCAGGGGTGATATGAAAGAGTGGCTCAGAAGTGATAGCCTTCCATCACTGATTGTCCCAATGTCTGTTCAACAAAGAGTCCATGTATTTATTCTTCTACCTCAAGCATGGAAGCTGCTTTTGAATGTGGCCTAACATAGTAGAAAATTGAGGCAAATGTTAATAATGATAAGTGCTGGAAAGAGGCTGATTTTACAGAATCAATCAAAATACAACCCACACTGAAGAAATGAGTTATAAATATTTAGATGCCAAATTACAGATAATCACTATAAATATAAAGCAAACAGAGAAATTAACAAAAACAAAATTCTAAGACTTATGTTTTTTTAAACTTTGACAGATCAATTAGAAAAAATACAGTAAAGAATATTAATAATTTAAAGAATATTATGGTTTTAAATATATTAAATTGTATGTACTGTAAAGAAAGATTATACTGCGTTTTTAAACATCTATAGAACATTTATAAAAGTTGATTGTACATTAAGACATTAGAAAAAGCTTATTGTAAGAAGCACTTATAGGAAGTTTTCCAAAATGGACAGAAATACCCCAGAGGAGTTCTGATGTGCACAAAGCACAATGAGGTGATTGCCTCCTAAGTCTCATGCATACTTAGGAGTTATTTGTATTGTTAGTAGCCGTAAGTCAGTGAGGAGGTCTGCAATTTTTGCTGAGTTATATTGTGTCTACTATCACACCAATTAGGAGTGCGATCATTAAATGTAACACACAACAATACAGAAAGGTTTCCAGAATGACATTTTAATAGACTGGCAAAACACCAGCATTTTATTGTCAATGAAAAAGCCACAGTTATCCTGCAAAATAACAGCTGTTGTGAATCATTAATGTATTTCCCCATTAGAATATAAGCTCTATGATGGTAGAGATTTTTGTCTATTTTATTCATGAGTGCATCCCAGGTATCTAAGACAGCGCCCAACATAAATATTAGTTAATGTTGCAGAATAAATTAGTAATAAAAATAAAAAGAAATAAAAAAAAAAGAAAAGGAGTGCAATCGTTAAGATATCAACTGTCTGGGTTTTCATTATGCTGAATTGCCTTTTCTCCTGATTAAGTCAGATGAAAATGGTCATATTAAGCTAAAATGAGTTTATTTTAAAAATCCTTCTTTGTCATTGTTTCTAGAAGATACTCTATGCTGAAATTGAAATGGTCTCAGAACCATGGGATGATTGTCTTGGTTCATTCCACATCTAGACAACTTGATGCAAATCCTGCTCATGTGCAGAACGGGTCCATTGAGAGACCTGGAAGAACCATATTTAGCAACTGGGCAGACCAACTGCAGCAGCTCCCCAATTTTAAATGGAATTAAGGTGGTATTTTCCAATGAACAACCCACTTTTAGGTTTATGTCTGAGAGCAGCTGGTCTTATTACTAGGCAAATTCATAAGTTTGGGTCTCCCACTTCTACATCATCACTGACATACTTGGGGCCTAGTTGGGGTCCATGGAAAAACTGCAGGTGCCAACATTTGGAAGCAGAGGACTGTCAGTATCTTTCTAGGCTCCACAATACAGCTTGAAAGGAAGAAAAAAAAGGACTCTGATGAACTTAGCAGAATGCCAAAGTGAGAGAAATGAGGGAAAAGAGAAATGGGAATGTGTGTGGAATGATAAATTGACTGTACGTCAAATGAAATAGATTTTGAAATAACTGTGAAACGTATAAAATGTCTGCGCAGAAAGAGCCCGCCGCTGACAAAAGATGAATAAATGGGGCACTTCAAAGAAGGAATTTTCCAGCTGTGGCTCACAGAAATCTTCAAAAGCTGTTCCATATGAGATAGCAGGAAAATATTTTAATAACGTGTAGAAACAAATAACTGTGCATAATAGTGTGAGAGTAGATGTTGGGAGAGAGCTATTTGCTGTATATTTTAATGACCCAGCAGAGGTGGTGCTGGTTGCTAAGACATTTATGTTTTAAGTTATTGGAGCTCAAATTGAGACAATAGAATCTTAAGTGTGATTTTTTTCCCCATGTTCCCAGGGGAATGAGCATAAAGTAATTCTTCAATAACCACGGGGCAGATACCTGAGAGACCACAGAGAGGTTAGAGGGAGATATGGTTGGAGCATGCTGGCCTTGCTTTGGGCATAAAGAAAAATGTGTTGTGTGCTTTTGTGCTCTTAGGGATGAAACAGATCTCGCAGATGTGAACAGCAGCCCACATCACTGAAACCGGAGATGAAGTCTAGGGCCAGGATCAGGTGACATTTCAAGGGCACGCCAGCAGCTTGGTGCAGGATCACTCCCTTCTTGAAGGCCTCCATGTGTCCTGTGAACCATTCTCATCACCCACACAGCAGGGCCTCTGCCCCTTTCCTGGGAGTATCTGGTCACCTGTTCTAGCAGGAAATCTTTTCTCTGCTGCAGCTGGCGTGGTCCTCTCACTGTCACCTCTAACCCCCAAACTCTGTGTTTGGTCCCACCCCAGACTGGCCCATGACCAAAGAACAAGCCATCCTCTTTGTTTCTCCTGAAAAGACTACATGCCAAAAGCCATGAGGCTCTAACTCATGCAGTCACACAGGGCCCTGGGCTAGGAAGGGCTCACCTGAGGTTTAATGCTCTCCAGCAGCCATCTTGGCATTCTAAATGATTGTATCTTTGAACTGGTGTTTTGCAGGTGAAGTCTGGTGGGAACAGGGAACATGCTCCGGCAGTTTAGAGCTTCAACTCACATTTGGTCTTACCTCCTACCGCTTCCTAGGCTCCCCAGGATGGGTTTGAGGTTGGTTGGTTTCCACCTCCCAGCCCCAGCTCCTGTTCCGCCTCTGTCCCTGTCCCTCCAGCCATCAATGACCACTGCTATCCAAGGGGCGACTGGGCCATGTCAGCAGAGGGAGGCCCACCTTTAGCCATCACTGTCTGCCCCCAGGAGAGAGCTGGGGCCAGGCTCATGCATGCCCTGACATTTCTGGGAAAGGATCATGGCAGCAGCGGTCCCCAACCCAGATGACTCCATAGTGGCCTCTCACCCACCCTCGATCCAGGTCTGGCAGGTGTCCTGGCATGAGGTTGCCACCCCTGGAGGATCAGGCAAACACAGTGGGGTGGGCTGTGGGAGTCTGACATCCCCACTCCTGGCAGGGGCCTTGGTTTCCCCTCTGTGCTGGGCCCCACAGAATGATTTAGCTGGGCCTGAGGAAACCCTTCTGTACCCAGTCTCTGCTTAGATACCTGTGAATAACAAGAAACTGATTCCTTTGTGATGTAAAATATTAAATCTCTGGGGAACATTAATTCAAAAGTTCTTTATACTAAGCTGAAAATTGGTACTGCGTGATTGCCCCTCACAGATCCTGGTTCTACCGTCTGGAACAATGCAGAACAGTCAATGTCTCTCTTCAACATAACAATTTCCAGTATTTGAAAACTGACATCATGTTTTCCCCATCCTTCAGGTTATCTATTACTCTTATTTCTTTCAGCTTTCCTAAATATAGAGGTTTCACTCCTCTTTCCATACTGATAAAATGCCTTTGAAATTACTCCTGTAAAGGAATTTGCATTGTCACATGTAATAACAGCCTCACCGTAATGGCTAATATTGAGTTTGTGGTTAATTAAAAGTCAAATGCTTCCCCATCTTTTACTGGTACAATTGATTTTTTCAATCTATGCACCAGACTTTTAAGCTTTATCCTTCATGACTTGATCACACTTCTAGCCAAACAAGAACTTTCAAATACCCATATTTTTGTCAAACTTCATCCCTAGTTCTGTGTCAACGGCCAGTTATAAATGTCATTTCATATACATGTCACTCATTTATTTATTCAAATATATATTCAGTTGCTCAAAGGGCCAAGAACCGCAGTAGGTGCTGGAGAGTACTGAACTTGGTAACAATGTACTTATATTTGAAATTGCTGGGAGTAGATTTTAAGTGTCCTCACCACAAAAAAAAATGGTAAGCATGTGAGGTAATGCATATGTTAATGATCTCAACTTAGCCATTATTCAATGTATACCTATTTCAAAACATCATGCTGTACACATAAATATATTAATTTTATTTGTCAATTGAAAAAAGAATAAAAATAAAATAAATATATCACTTTCAAAAAAAATTAACACGAAAAAAGAAAAAAATCTAGGGCAAGAATTTCAGATGGTGAGATTTTATGACTCTTTTTATTAAAGCTTTTTCTGGAGTTGTTTTACTAAAAAACAAAAAGTGAAATTAATTTTAATATACTGGGGACTGAGAGAATCAAGTTGGTGGAATAGACAGTCCCCAGCGTCACTGTCTCCCACAATCAACCAATTTACAACTATTAAAAAAGCAACGACTGCCAAGCTGGGCTGCTAGAGCTCAGGGGAAGAGGGGAGACCTCTGAGTGCATGAAGGTGGAAGAAGCCACGATGAGAGAAAGAAGGGACCGCTCTGAGTGTTTCAAGCCCTGGCTATTTCAAGGCTGGCCCTGGTAAGCGCACAGAGCAAGAGTTGGCAAAAGCCACATCTGTGCCCTTTGTGTGAAGTTGCTTGGAGACTGCAGGGGAAAGGAGGGCCTTGATGGACCCCAGGGCAGCAGGACCACTAGCAGGGCTCCCGTGGACCCACACAGGAGTGAGGGGCCACAGACAACTGAGAAAAGGAACCTTCAGAGGCCGGTGAGTCATCGCAAGGGACCGGCGCATGGCTCATCGCATGGGAAGTGTTTGGAGTGTGGGCAGTGGGGGAGACAGGCCACCAGGGCAACATTGGGGCACAGCATAGACAGCTGATCTGCTCCCCAATCAGCACAGGACCACTCAGTGGAGACTGGTCAGGAATATAGAACCGCAGGGGTGCAGTTTGCTAAAAAGACTCAAGCCCAGACCAGAGTTTCCATACAACCCAGGTATATCGGGCCTCACAGGACCTATGCTCCCCAATCAGCACAGGACCACTCAGTGGAGACTGGTCAGGAATATAGAACCGCAGGGATGCAGTTTGCTAAAAAGACTCAAGCCCAGACCAGAGTTTCCATACAACCCAGGTATATCAGGCCTCACAGGACCCTGCACTGGGTCTCTGGAGAGCCAGAAGTGCTTAGAAGGTCAACAGTTGAAACCTGAGCTGTACAAAAAGCCTTTCCCAGGGAATCAGCAGAAATAAAGCAATTTAGCTCAACCACAGGGCTCAAGTGCTGGTCCCCACAGGAAGTTCCCCCATTTTAGAAGTAAGGAAAGGACAACAAATTAGTTCCAGTGCAGAGTTTAAGTGGTGGGAACAGCAAATAATCCAACAGAACTGGAAGAAAACACAAAATACCCACAGACCAGAGACAAAGTTCTGATATTAACCAGTAAATGTCTAACACCACCAAAGAACACCTATAAAACCAAAAAGAACCAGAAGCCCCCTGGGCTCCTGAGCCAGAATGAGGGGATTCCGAGGTCCTCAGCCATGCCCCCAACATCTGTATCCAGCTCAGTGATGACTGAGAGTCCACAGAACCCCCCTAGATCCCCATGCCAGGGCGGGGGGGACCAAGGGCCTCAGCCATACACCCAGCTGTCCGTATTAGCCGAGCGATGACCAACTTGCTTTCAGAAGACCCTCAGGCTCTCCAGCTGGGGTGCGGAGGGCTGAGGGCCTCAGCCACGCTACCCCAATGTCTGCATCCAACCCAGTGAAGATCAACTGGCTGTCAGAAGACCCTCAGGCTCTTGTGCCAGAGTGCAGGGGGGTTCCAAGGGCCTCAGCCATGCCCCCCTGATGTCCCCATCCAGCCCGGCAATGACTTCATTGCCACCAGAAGCCCCCTGGGTTCCCAAGCTGGGATTGGGGAAAACTGAGGGCCTTAGCCACGCCCCCTGACATCCACATTCAGTCTGGTGAT
>NW_007732134.1:115682-116255 GCF_000696425.1 Galeopterus variegatus
TTTTTTTTTTTTTAGAGGAGTTGAGGATGGGATTTGAAGCAGGAAAGGCTCTCAATTGGGTAAGTTACTTCGATTATGGGGGCCTCAGTTTCCCCACCCATGTACGTTAGGAAAGCAAACTATGGAGCGGTTCATGAATTTGCATGTCATCTTTGTGCAGGAGCCCTGCCAGTCTTCTCTGTATTGTTCCAATTTTAGCATACGTGCTGGCCAGGGCAGCACAGGACTAACCACCTTTCAAGTGCTCGGTAGCAGCACGCGGCTAGCAGCTACAATATGGGAGAGCACACCTGAAGTGAACAGGGCGAGAAGTGGGGAGAGGGGCTCTCCAGCAGAGGGACGCATGTGTCATGACCTTCCAGCAGGAAGAACAAAACCAGTTTGAGAGACAATGAGATCCAGGCAGGAGGTAGGTGGGGTCCTGATAACACAGAGGACGCGTTCATTAATTTTGTCTTTATCTGGAAGTAATAGTGAACTGTGCGGAGTTTTAAACAAGCAAATGACCTGGTTATATTTTTGAAATCTCATTCCACTCTGTACGTTTCCTCATAAATTATTGGTAGAAGCACC
>NW_007732134.1:117214-133426 GCF_000696425.1 Galeopterus variegatus
CACTGAACTCCAAAAGGCAAATTATGTCTATTGCCCCCACCAGAGTGCTGCCACATACTTAGTCCTCAATACAGTTGGTCCTTATCAGCAGATTCCACATCTGTGGGTTTAGTCAATCATAGATCTAAAATATTCTGGAAAAGAAAACCATAAAAAATAACAATACCACTCAGGGGTCACTGAGTTCACCTGTGTCCTTCCTTTTCATTCTGTCGCCAGTTTAACTTCTTTCATCTTTTTTTTAAATTGACCTGTATTGATTATGCATAGTTATGGGATACAGGATGATATTTCAATACATGCATACAATGTGTGAAGGTTAAATGAGCATCACAAGCGTACTTGTCATTGCAAAAATGTATCACTTCCACTATTTAATTTTTAGAAAGGCTGTTCCTAAAGCTCAGCTGTGATGTTCTGTTACTCTGCATTTAAAACAGTGATTTACCCACAGAATACCAAATTCTTTAAACTGACATTTAAGCTTTCAAATTATCTGAATCTGCTTTTCTCACCTCTCTCACCTTCCAAGAAGTCCTTTATACAAAGTATAATTTCCAACTGCCTACTGTAGTCTGGACACAGCTTGAGTTTTTGTTTCTTAATCTTTCTGCTAGATCCTCTACCCACCGACTTTTATACCCCCATATACTTACTCCAACATTGCTTATGATATCAGACCTCGCTTAAAGGTCACCTTGAGTATCTCCATGGCTGAATCAATACTCTCTCCAGCGTTGGCTCCCAGAGCATGTTTTCTGCTTCTCCTGGAGTTGATGTCGTTGCATAGCTCATATTACATTTCCATACATGTCTGTCCTCTCTGCTAGATGAAGATTCCTGAGGGCAGGATCCATATCTGATGTCTCTTGAAGACCCTAATCCATTAAATAGGATTTCTTTGTTTTATTTTGATTTAATAAATTGGTGACATTATATAAAAAGGACCTTGAGTCCCTTTTTCCCTCATCTAAAAATGAGGTCAAATTATGCTCCTCCAAACCTCTGGTCCTATGAAATTCCACTATGAAGGGTCATCGGGGAGGACTCCCCAGGCACGAGGCCTCAGCCCCCTCCCTAACTCCAACAAGAGGAGCTACACAGTTCTCTGTTCCACTCTCAGGCTTTCTAGAACACGTTGGAACAACAGAACCAAGTAAGAGGGGTTCTGCTAAGAAAACGTTTCCAAACAGCAGACTACAGAATTTTTAGTCTCTATGTAGTATATGGACTATAATCCTTGAGGTGCTGTGACTGTCTCCATAATTTCTAGTAGTCACAGTAAAGTCTGGAGTCTGAGTCTCCAGACCAAATTTGCTTGGGTCATACTTATTTTAAAGATCTGACATCAGAAATTTGAAGCCCAGACTTCAAATAAAAAATAAATTAATTAAGTTAAACATTAAAAGAAATAATAATAATTATAACAATGCCAACCAATCCCTCTTATCCCCTAAGCTTTAAGGACAGTCGCTTCTGGGACACTTCAAAGTTCTCTTTTTACCGCTCCAGTTACATAGTCATTGATTTTATACCTGGGTGATGATTCTTTATGTTTAATTCTCTCTGTTCAAATTTTTTTTTTAAAAAAGTGTCTAGATTTTTACGTGTGGCTGAAGTAGCAGTCCTTTCTCTGCCTCCTGGCTCCTCCATGTGAAGAGACTGTCCAGCGCCAGAATGTTCTCAAGTCTTCCACATCATCAGGTCCTTCACACAATCATTTTTGTTGACATGTTTGTTTTGTTTGCCTGTTTGCTTTTTCATTTTCGTGCTATTTCCTTCCATGCTAAGAGGCACACATCCTTCTTCCTGGGTGGACGGAGGGAGAGAGAGACGTGGATGTTCTGGTCAAGTCAAACACTTGGCACCACTTCAAGCTAATATTATTTAAATACTGTCAACATTTACGTAGAGAAGCGTCTGAGCCCTGCGTGGGAGAAGAGCTGGAAGGAACTACACGTTCAGCGGCATGTCTCTTCTGCAGTCAGTAGATTCAGTCCTGACCGCAACCTTGCAGACTTCCCACAGGAGGACAAAAGTCCCGCAGTTAATAGAGCACGCCCGTCTCCTCATGTCCATGGAGCCGAGGAATGGGAAGCCCTAAACCTAGCTGGTCCTAGTAATGCGTGTCACTTTCTATTCCAGGCATACACTAGGCTTGGTTTAAACGTGGCCTTCCCACCTGCACCCATCCCCTCTCACGCTTGCACACACCATGTGTCATTTGAACGGGAACATGCCATGAGCTGGGGAAAGAGTATGGGCTGTGGATCCTGAGTCCGTATCCATGCTGTTCTGTTCCTGGGGCTTTCAGCCCAGACACAGCTCCTGCCACGACGAGTGATTTGCAAATGATTGCCTACTCCTGGGGAGCCACGCAGAGAGACATAAAGCGAATATGAGGAAATGTGTTCCCAAGCTCTGTTTACTTTGTAGTCACCCCAGAGAATTGTGTCACCTGGATTTCTTCCAGAAAATTCTGACACCTTTAATTATTTCTGCTCGTCCATCAGGAGCAGACCAGGTGCTACTGATGGACGGCTTAAGGCTTTGCATTTGCAGGGAGCTAACATGATGCCAGCCAGCAGATTTCTTTTGAGAAGAGGGATTGGCTCTCAGCTTTGACCCGAGTGACCTCTGCTAACATCTCGCCTCTGGGAAGGTTGATGAATCGTTCATAACCGAGATCTCATTTCTGCTCTTCCTCCTCCTTAGATTTCAGTTGGGCTTGGCATCTTTCCCTGGGTGTACAGCAGCAACAAAATAAAATTCCAAAATGGTGTTCGGTTCATTATACAGAAGCCAGTTGGCCAAGTCTTGTCATTCCAAGGTGAGTGGCAACTGCAGGGGTGACAATTCTGGGGGTATTAACTGTCACCAGCAAATCAGGGGCTTCACTCTCTCTGTGGAAAATGGGAGAATCACTCTCTCTGCCTGTGTTAGGGAGAATTTCCACCCCTTCTACCCAGGCTCAGTTTCCTGTGTGTTTACATTTTAGCATTCAGCTCCATCCCGTGAAACTAGCCAGCTTTGTTTATTACCAACTACCATTTTTAGCTGAAATGTGACTCTTCTGACCTTTATAGCCTCATTACATGGTATCCTATCACATGCAATGCTGTAAAGTAGGATGAGATCATGTGGGTGGAAAGGTTAGTCTAAGGAAAGAAATTATTTGTTTTAATACCAAGTTTACATTGGACGACTCATTTTTTAAAAAACATTTCAGAAAACACTCTGCTTTGAATGCTTGGCAGGAGTGGATAGGGGCATTGTGTTTCTTTTTCTGAATGACAAGAAGAGAACTGAGTCCAAGACATCTCAGGACATAGCTTTTGTAAAGAAAAAGTGGAATCAAATGCTACATAATTTTGTTCATCTTGATGTCATAAATACCAAAAATTAAATTAATATGTTTAATTCATTTATATCCCTTTTCTCCTCCTGAGATTTTGAATTTAGGTCCCAGTCTTTTGGCAGATTGTTGTCATGTCCTTTAAAAATGCAACTTCATCTTCATGTCCTATGGTACCTGTGTGGTCTTCTTTCAGATACATGTTTTAAAAGTTCTTTTGTTTCATGAGTTTATGGGCTTACATTATACATATTGCTAGAGAACCAAATGAGAAATTTCTGAAGCAAATGGGCCTTTTGTTTATACAAGGAGAAGATCAGAGTCAATAAACAAATCCCCTGCTCTTGAATGAATCACAGTAAGGGTTGCAATGGAAACCAATGTGGGAGATTGAATTAAGGAGCTGAGTTGCAGGATATAATTGTGTGCAAGCAATGTGAGCCAGAGGTGGGGGCCTGAAGAATGGCCTGAATTATACAGCATGAATAACTCTAACTGGTCCAACTTCCCCTCTCCTGATTTTTGTCATCCAGTTGTTCCATTGGCTAGAACTACTTCATAATGTTTATAGCTTGTTGTTAGAGATGCAAGTCTCACATGTACAAACCCTGGCCGTGGTGATGGATTTCTGGAGAATTTCCAGGTTGGTTTGGCCCACTTTTTTTTTTCTTTTTTTTTTTTTTCTTACCCATTTTTGCATTACAAAATTGCCACATTAATGCAACTATGATTCTGACATGTATTCTCCTCCCTTCCTCCATACCCTTGCATCATCTCCTTTTGTCCATTTATTTATTTATTCAACAAATATTTATTGACTGCCGATGATATTCCAGGTAGCCAGGTGCCAAATAGACAGGGTCTAAAAACTATTCATCTCTAAGTTAATATGTGTAAAATCCCTTTGCTCTCCTGGAGTCTGTCATCTAAATATATATCCAGAATTTTTGGTTTTGGCCTTGAGTAAATGCACTCACCCCGTCATTGTGCAGTCACACATCAGAGAGCCAAACCCAGTATACTGTTTGGAAGAACATATTTTCCTCCTCAATTTCTCTGGTCTAAGATTCTAACGACACGGGACTTGGATTTTAAGGCATAACCATTTTACTAGGCATAATACTTGTGATTGCAAGTAATATAAAATGTTCTTAAGCAGCAAAGAGTATATATTTACTCATGAGAATGGAATGTTCAGAGATAGATTGGCTTCAGGCATGGGTTGAACATGGGTTGATCATGGGTTGATCAAGGCTTCTAGCAGTACTTCTCCATGTCTCTCTTTTCTGCTTTTCTCTTTGCTCAGCTTTGCACTCAGTTTGGCTTCCTGATCTTAATATGAGTTGAGACTGCAGAACTGAAGTTCCACTGAGTTTAAAGCATTCTGTTAAATTAGGTGTTCATTTGAAAAAGTGGTTCCAGGTGTGTAGAAAATATGGCTGCCAGCAGCAACTCATGATAAGGTTTTTAGTTGAAATTCCTGGAGAGAAAGGAACATCCTGAGCTTTTGAAACAGTTCTCTGGCCAGTGGAATAACAAGCAACAAGCAATTGGCTCAGGCTTGGATCATAGGCACATCACTGAACCAGTTACAGTGGCCAGAGGGTAGGCTCCATCCAGCCAAAATGCATGGCTACTGCACAATGGGAGAAGGGCACAAATCACGTTGGAGGGAAGAGGAGGCAGAATGACATTTTCTACAGATATGTTGTTATAGTAAATAAGAATTTTTAAAATAATATAATTCATATTTAAAAGTTATATGCAATTCAGCTAAAAAATTTTTGTTCCTTTCAGCAACTTGGGGCTTCGCTTCAACCTGGCTCTGCCTCTATTCCACTTGGAGAGCTGTGAAGTGGAGTACTCTACTGGGCAACTTGCTGACCCCTGAAATATTGAGGTTCTGTTGAGAAGGAGGAAGGGGATGATTAATACTGGAAAGCATACGGCAGCCCTTGACCCCATTTCTGTTGGTATAAAATAGACATTGTTTATCATGTTCTATATGATTTTATATGTCCCTACTACTCTGAGAGTTCTTTTTTAAACCAAGAATGGGTGTTAAATTTTATCAAACACCTTGTCTGGCATTCTGCCTGATTTCTAAAGATCCTTCCCTCTAACTCCTATCCTTTGTTCCACTTTCATTCCCAGCCTGAGCAGACTGAGGCAGATCTATGGTGGAGACTGTGGGATGCAGACTTGAACTTGATCATAAAGCACATCAGGTAATAGGTGAACCAGATGGAACAGAAGCTAAAAATACTTTAAGAAAGTAGATTTCCAATTGATTTCAAAGTGTTCTGTGGTATTATTAGATCTTAATGAGTAGAGACAGCAGAAGTGAAGTTCTGCTGAGTTTAAAGTCTTCTGTTAAATTAGGTATTCATTTGAAAAAGTGGTTTCCATCAGAGCCAACCAGAGTTATATTAAAAACACAAAATCCTGGGTCAAAGTTCTAGGCCTGCAGAAACAGAATGTTCTAGGCCTGCAGAAACAGGGGTAGAGTTTGAGAATTATGCATTTTTACGAAGGTTCCCACATGATATTAGCACTTTTGATACATAAACCCTCATTTAGTTTTACTTAATCTTCTCTATATTGGACATCTTTAAACCTACTCAAAAATTTTGTTGTGTATAGAGGGAGGAAGAGTTTCTAATTAATTTTCATGTATAGGTGCTGTATTCATATATGAATCCCTGCCTGTTATAAGGTTTAGGAGATAAAGCCTTAAAAGAACAGCATTGATAAGGGTCTCACGTGTACAACTTTCTGTAATACGTAAATATTAATGGGTATGATATGCTGTTCCACAAATAAGAAGCAGCAGGTTGAGGTTGAGATTTGGTAAGATTCATTCATTATGAGGATCAAACCAAAAGAGAGTTTTGACTGAGACAAGATAGCTCTGCGGAATAATCTGGAATAGGTAAACATCTTAGATGTGTTCATTAGCTCATTTTTGTCTTCTTTGTCAGGAGACTTTACCCATCTCTCACATCTTACTTTGGCCCACAAAGCTCTAAAACTTACTCTGTCGTGGAAAAAAATTAGAGAACAATCTACCATCATTTTTCCCATTTTCACTAGCTCTTCCCATGGAAGGAGAAATCACTCATCTCATTTGAGAAATCACACAACTCAATTGGTCTAGACATTTGTCTAATGAGTTACAGTAGTCTCCCCTTATCTGAGGTTTCAGTAACCTGTAGTCAAACCTCGCTTGAAAATTTAAATGTGGGCCGGCCCGGTGGCGCACTGGATAGTGCGCCCTTGGGAAGCGCGGCTGCGGATCCCACATACGGACCGGTTCCCGCTCACTGGCTGAGCGAGGCGTGGGAGCAACGCCAAGGGCTGCAATCCCATTGCCGGTCCCCGGTCCGGTACAGGGGCAACACTGAGGGTTGCGATCCATTGCCGGACACGGAAAAAGACAAAAAGACAAAAAAAAAAAAAAAAATTTAAATGAAAAATTCTACAAATAAATGATTTTGTAAGTTCTAAATTGCATGTCGTTCTGAGTATTGAGATAAAACCTCTCCCTGTCCTGCCCGAGACATGAATCATCCTTTTGTCCAGCGTATCAGTGCTGTAGACACTCCCTTAGTAGCCGTCTAGGTTTTACCAGATTGATTGTTGCAATACCGCAGTGCTTGTGCAAGTAATCCTGATTTTGCTTAATAATGGCCCCAAATCACAAGAGTAGTGGTGCTGGTATATTGTTATAATTGCTCTATTTATTATTAGCTATTGTTGTTAATCCCTTACTATGTCTAAGTTAGAAACTTTATCATAGGTATGTGTGTATAGGACAAAACAGTATGTGTAGGGTTTAGTGCTATCTGTAGTTTTAAGCATCCACTTGGAACATTTCCCACGCAGATGGCAGGGGAACTACCGAACAGGAATGAATCTGGCTCTTGCGTGAAAAGCACATCTGTGTTAGAGCTCAGGAAAGCTCGTCTATATCTCTCTTTCTCTCTGTGTCTCTCTGTCTCTGTCTCTCTGTCTTTCTCTCTCTTCTTTTTTTTTTTCCTTCTCTCCCTCCTTTCCTTCCTCTTTGTCTCTCTCCTGTTTGCAACAAAGCACGAGGCAAACTTTGGATATCTACACATCTGGCTGGGGGGAGTGTCTGCTCTACAGAACTAACTTTACTCATGGGCATATCTCAAGCTCTAGAAAGAAAGAGGTTTGGCAGGAAGTATTAGAAAGTCCAGTTTCAGCATCAAGTTCATGCCACATTCTGCAGTCCAGCTCTACCAGGGACAAAGAAAGTATGTAATTTAATCATCAATGTGGGACTACTTTATTTTTATGTATTTTTTTAACTTGTGTTTTGGAAATTTTAAACATTCTCAAAAGTAGAAAGGATAGTATAATGATTCCCCATTAACCATCACCTGGCTTCAAACAAGTTTCAATATGTTGCCAAATTTATTGTATCTATACCTCCGCAAACACTACCTATTGCTGGTTATTAATTTTTTATGGTATTGTAAGGCATAATTTACATACTATATTGTTCACCCATTGTAAATGTATAAGCCAATGATTTTAAATAAATTTACAGAACTGTACAGTCATCAGCACAATCCAGTTTTTAATATTTCCAAATAAGATTCCTCATGGCCATTTGCAGGCGATCCATACCCCTGGGCCCAGACAGCCACTGACAGTCTGTCTGTATAGGTTTTGCCTTTTCTGGAAATTTTATATGAAAGGAATCATGTACTTCTTTCAATTAGCATACTATTTTTGAGGTTCATCCATGTTGTAGCATGTATCAGCAGTTTGCCGTTGTATAGATAGACTAGATTAAATTTATCTATTCACCAATCAATAGACATATAAAATTTCTCAGTTTGGGCCTACAATGTATCATGATGTTATGAATATTCATACACCAGTCTTTCTTGGAAGCATATGTTTTCTTTCTCTTGACTAGATAGATACCTAGCAATGGGCTTGCAGAATTATATGGTAAGTTTATGCCTTTTTATATTCCCACCAGAAATGCTTCTGTTTCCCACAGCCTCCACAACACTTGTTATTTTCTTTCTTTTTTATTATAGTCATTCTAGGGGGTGTGAAGAGGCTTCTTTTCAATTTTAGTTTATATCTCTCTAATGAATAATGATGTTGAGCAGCTTTTAATGTGCTTATTAGCCATTCATACATCTTCCTGGTGAAATCTCTATTCAAATCCTTTGCCCATTCTTTTAATTGTTTTGTTCGTGTTGAGTTGTAAATGTTCCTTATACATCTGGGTACACATCTTTATTAGATACATGATTGTGAGAGAACTGGAGAAATTTAAGCATGTTTAATGTTTGATTATATTAAGGAATTATTACTGATTTTTAAAATGTGATTATATACCGCAGTCATGTCTTTTATAAAAGAGTCATCTTTTAGAGACACATACTGGAATATATAAGATGAATGCTAAAAAAAATTTTTTTTAAATAAGTAAAAGAGTAGATACATGATTGTAATTATTTTTTCCAGTTTGCAGCTTCTATTTTCACTTTCTTAATGATGTCTTTTGAAGCATAAACATTTTTAATTTTCGTGAAGCTCATTTAATCAATTTTTTCCTTTGTCTTCATGCTTTTGGTGTCACAGTAAAGAATGCGTTGTCTAATCAGAGGTCAGATTTTGCTCTAGAAGTTTTATAATTTTAGTTCTTACACTTACATATGTGATCCATTTTGAGTAAATTTTTGTCTGTGGTGTGAGGTAAGGGTTTAAAGTCATAGCTTTGCACATCGGCATCCAATTGTCTGAGCATTATTTGTTAAAGAGACTGCTTGCTCATTGAATTAACTGCCTTGGTGCCTGGCCAAAAATAAATTGAACTAACTGTAAGAGTTTTTTCCTAGACTTTCACTTCTGTACCATTCATGTATGATGCCTCTTCTTATGCCAGTAGCACGCTGTCTCTGTAGGTTTATAGTAAGTTTAAAATAGGATAGTATAAGTTCTCCAATTCTGTTCTTTTTCAAAATTGTTTTGGCTATTCTTGGTCCTTTGTATTTCCATGTATATTTTAGAATATGCTTGTCAAGGTCTAAACAAAGCCTGTCGGAATCTTGGTAAGGGACTGTACTGGTAGGGGATTGTGTTTCATACGAGATTTTCATGGGGATTGCATTGAATCTATAGGTCAATTTTCAGAGAATCATTATCTTCCCAATATGAACACAGTGTGTCTTTCCACTTATTTAGAGCTTCTTTAATTTCTTTCAGCAAAAATTTTGTAATTTTCTGTATAAACGTTTTGTAAATTTTGTTGAATTTATTCCCTAGAGTGTTTTTAATGCTATTATGAATTGAATTTTTTTTTTTTTTTTTTTTTTTTTTTCCTTTTTGAGACCGGCCGCACCGCACTCAGCCAGTGAGCACAGTAAGCGCACTGGTCATCCCTATATAGGATCCGAACCCGCGGCGGGAGTGCCGCTGCGCTCCCAGCGCCGCACTCTCCTGAGTGCGCCATGGGCTTGGCCCTGAATTGAATTTTTTAGCATCATTTTCAAATGGTTTATTACCACCATATAGGTATACAACTGATATTTTATTTTGATCTTGTACTGTGGCTTTGCTGGACCCATTTATTATTTCTGATAGTGTTTTGTGGATTTCTTAAATCTTCTACATTCAGGTCAAATGATCTATGAGTAATATTATTTTATCTCTTCCTTTCTAATCCAGATGAAGGATTATTCCTGCCTTATTGCACTGGATTAAACTTCAAATACAATGTTTGAAGAGAAATGTTGAAAAAAAATCCTTACTTCCAATTTTAAGGGCAAAGTATTCAGTCTTTCATTCTTATGTATGATGCTAGCTGTAGGTTTTTCATAGATTATTTCCCCTTCTATTCCTTGTTTATTAAGAGCTTTTATCATAAATAGGGGTTGAATTTTGTCAAATACCTTTGTTGAGTCTATTTGGATAATTATGTGTTTTTGTCCTTTATTAGTAATTGGTATACTATGTTAATTGATTTTCAGATGTTAAAGTTATTTTGCATTCCTGGAATAAATCGCATTTGGTCATGGTGTATAATTCTTTCTATATACTGCTGGATTTAATTTGCTAATATTTCCTTAAGGTTTTTTTGTATCTGTAACAATGAGGAATATTAGCCTGTAGTTTTCTTTTCTTGTGATGTCCTTTTTGACTTTCATATCAAAATAATGCTAATTCAGGATAAATGAGAAGTGTTGTCTCCTCCTCTAATTCATGAATAAGTCTGTGAAAAATTGGAATTATTTCTTCTTCAAGTGTATAACAGAATTCATTAACAAAGCCAGCTGGGCCTGACTTTTCTTTGTGAGATTTCAGTTACTAACTCAATCTCTTCATTAGTTTTAGATCTATATTAGTTCTTTTTTTGTTGCTTATAAAAGAATACCTGAAGCTGGGTAATGTATAAAGAAAATGAGGTTGATTTCTTACAGTTTCAGAGGCTGGGAAGTCCATGGTCCAGGGGACACATCTGATGAGGGCCACCTTCTTGGTAGAAATGCTCAATAGAGCCCTGTGACAACACAGAGTATCACATGGCAAGAATGGTAAAAGCCAGAGCTCTTTCATGTGCTCTCCCTATAAAGCCATCAGCCCATGTCCATGACAACCCCATTAATTAATCCATTCAGGAGGGGACAGTCTTCATGATCCAGTCACATCTCAAATGCCTCACCTTTCAAATACTACAATCGGATTTCCCACCTTCTTAACACTGTTACAATGGGGATCAAGTTTCCAACACATGAACTTTTGGGGAACACATTTAACCCATAGCAAGATCCATTTAGATTTTCCATATCTTCTTGCAGCCATTTTAGTAGTTTAAATTTTTCTAAGAATTTTTTCATTTCTAATCTAAATTATCACCATTGTTGGCATAAATTTGATCATTAGTATTCCATTTTGATCCTTTTAATTTCTATTAAGTTGTTAGCAATTTCATTCATATCTGTTCTGATCTTTAGTATTTTCTTCTTTCTGCTTGCTTTTGGTTTAGTTTGTTTTTTTCTTTTTCCAGTTTCTTAAAGTGAAAGTAAAAGTTACTGATTTGAGATCTTTCTTCTTACCTAATATAGTAATTTAAAGCCTGGAATTTTCCTCTAAGCTTAGCTGCACCCCATAAATTTTGATATATTGTGCTTTTATTTTCATTCAATTTGAAATATTTTCTAATTTCTATTGTGATTTCTTCTTTATTCATGGGTTCCTTGGGAATCCTTGGGAATTCCCTGTTTTCTTCCCATTGTTGTTTTTCGTTACTGTTTAACTCCATTGTGGTCAGAGAAAATGCTTTTTATTATTTGAATCCTTTTAAATATTAATGCTTTTATGTCCTATCATATGATCTATCCTAGAGAATGTTCTCTTTGCACTTGAGAAGAATGTATATTCTGCTATCTGAGCATGTCGTGGGTGGCATATTCTATAAATGTCTGTTAGGTCAAAGTAGTTGGTCATGTTGTTCAAATGTCTTACATCCTTGCTGATTTTCTGTCCAGTCGTCCAATAACTACTTAGAGTGGGACAGAGATGGGAAAGGGGTAAGGAGAGGAGTGGTAGCAAGAAATTGGGAAAGGGCCACAGAAAATGATTACATTGTATAATGTTGAATACACTGATTATCCTGACTTGAGCATCACATTTTGCACGCAGGTATTGATATTCAATGCTGTACTCCACAGATATGCACAAGCAGTTATGTTTCAATAAAAGAAGAATTAAGATCATACCCTAAGTATTGCTCTATAACTTCCCCTCATTAATTAAAAATATTTCTTGGAGATCCTTTAAAATAAAAGAGAGAGAGAGAAGAGAAAATGGAATATTAAAGTTTATTATTGTTGAATTGTCTGTTGCTACTTTCAGTTCTGTCAATTTTTGCTTATTGTATTTTGAGTCTCTGTTTTAAGTGTGTATGCACTTATAATTGTTATATATCTTTCTGATGAATTGACTGTTTTATCCATATGATATGGCCCGATTGTCTCTACTCATATTTGTAGTCATAGTTGCAGTCTTCAAGTATATTTTGTCTGCTATTAATATAACTATTTCAGATTTCTCACTGTTAATACTTGCTTTCAACTTTTTAGAATCTAAAGTGTCAATAAAAAGCATGTATTTGGATCATTTTTGTTTTGTTTTGTTTAAATCAAGTCTGACAATCTCTGCCTTTTGATTGGATTGTTTAGTTCATTCACATTTTATTAGAATCATTGATATGAGTAGATTTACATCTGCTACTTTGCTATTTTGTGTGCTGTATGTCTCGTGCTTTTTTCCTTTCTTCCTTCTTACTGCCTTATTTTTTGTTGAATAACTATTTTTAGTGTATCATTTCATTGTCTCTAACTATATATATTTTTAGTTATTTTTTAGCAGTTTCTGTGGGAATTGTAGTTTGCATTTTAGTGTATCACAATCTACTTGAAATTAATACTTACTTAATTCAGGTAAAATACAGAAACTTTGCCCAGAATAGCTCCATTACCTTCTCCCTCTTTTGAGCTAACATTGTCATACATATTGCATCCATACATGTTATAAACCCAACAACATGATATCATAATTACTACTTTATGCAATCTTATATAAATATTTAAAGAAGTTGAGAGAAAAAAGACTAAAATGTACATTTATACAATCTTGTATGTTAATCTACTACTTTACAATTTATAGTCCTCTTTACTTCTTTATGTAGATTTGAGTTACCATCTGGTATTGTTTCCTTTTGAGCTGGAAGAACTTCCTTTAATATTGCTTGTAAAGCAGATCAGCAAGCAACAAATTCAGTCATTATTGAGGAATAGTGCTTCTCTTTTAAAAATATCGTAAGAGGAAAGAAAGCTAATCTCCACAAAGTTTAGTTTTTAGCTAGGAAGGAAATTGACTTTACCTATGTATTAATTTAATCTATTACTATTTATATTTATATAAAATACTTTCAAGACAGTGATTGCTGATAATAAAGTTAAAAGATGAGTTGTTTAAAAAAATGTTTTAAATGAATATTTTATGTAAAATTATGGAGCTGATTTGGTTATTTGACCAAAGCATGTGATGTTCAGGACCTTGATCAAGGTACCAATCTCATTTGGTGGCAACTTAATGAAATCTTAACCAGCTACTTCAAAAGGTATTCTATATTTATAGGCCTACAAATAAAACAACAATATAATTCCATGGCATCTTTGTTATACAACCAGCAAAGCCAGATTTTATCTCTGTTTGCATTTTAGGTCCTAAGGGATTAAAAAAAAAATCTGGGGGGGTAAGGGGTTGGTAATAACTCAGAAATTCAATGGGAAAAATTAGAAAAGGTAGGAAAAATCAAGCAAAAACCACTAATAAAAATTAGAATATTGAAGTGATGGTCTTATTTATTTGAAGAGGGGTGTGTGTGTTTTGTATTCTGTGTGTGTGTGTGTGTGGTATAAGTTCAAGAACAAGCCATGTGAACTGTGTACTCCACTTTATGAAAATTACCCATATTACACATGCTGGATGGATTAATGGTGTATAAAAAAAAAGGAAAGTCTGTTAGTTTTACTTCCTAAAGTTCATTTTTCCTTGTGCTGTCATATAATAGTTCATCTTCAGTAAGTGTCTCTACCTTGGGACAGAGGCCTCCAGGGACTTGGCACATAATTTATAACAATAATGAAAATGGCGTGCTTAGTATTGATAGCCATGGGGCCCCTGCATATTTGGAGGGAAAGAGAAGTTATATCACCCATGAAAAGGCTAATGAGATAGGCAGATTTCAGGGGAAAATGATCTTTTTGTCCTGCCCTTAGACCTTGTTCTACCAGTGAGACTTACGTCTGAAGTGTAATGATTCCAGCATGTTCTTTCAGAGTATAAAATTATATGACATACAGGGTGAGTTACCCAGAAGTCAGAGCTTTCACCAATAAATGCCAACTTAATTGGATTCCTTAATTATGTCACTTTCACTCCAAGGACATAACCCCAGAGACAGTTTGAGAACTGGTTTTTGGTTCAGTATCTCAGTCCCCAACTATCAATACAGTCTTTCAAACAGATAGCTGTGGTCCTCTGCCACTTGGGGAGTATTTGTATATTTGACCATTGGAAATACAGTTCTGGGGATCAAGAGAAAATTCAGGGGAGGGGACAGAGATCTGAGAGTTAAAATATGTGTAAACCAGGTTGGCCTGTTTGACAAGGCAATTCAGATCTCCTTCCATCTCTTTACTCAGCAGCTGGGAGCCAGCCCTCTTGAAGCAGTTGGAATGTCAGGATGCTACTGGCCCTCTGCTAGCCAGCAATTATCCCCCTTTGAATCCAGATGTTGCATCAATACAGGACTGTTTCAAAATGGCCAGAAAATCTTGTTTCTGTTTCAAGTTTTTCTGAAACCTTAGGATCTTAAATATGAAGACACTCTCCAAGATAGCAATGTGCTAGCTAGTGGGACACAGGAACTAATCAGAGAAAAAAGGCATTTGGGATACATTAGAAATTCAATATCAGCTTTGTAAAGTTGTTAATAATTAGCCACAGCTTTTGTCTCTATCCCTGCAGCTAGTGACATGAAAGTGATTAGGTTTCTAAAAAACAGTTTAAGCTTACTAAATGTATTAAGTAACAAGGTTTTTAATCAACAGTTTATTGATTCCAGCAGGACAGCTGTGAGAGCAAAAAGCTCTGGATGTTGGTAGAATGGATGTACACAGCAGCTCACTGCTACTTCAAAATCAAAGCAATATATATTTTAGAGTAATTTAATTCTTTTCTTTGGTAGTAAGTCCAAGACAAGGGGAAAGTTGTCGTAATAGCAAAAATATTATTCTGACATAAAACCAGGAGCTTTGTACCTTTCTTTTTTCTCTCCTTTCACATTTACATTTTAGACAAAAGAGGTTAATAATGTTTCACTTTTATAGTGGGTACTTAATAAACATTTCTTCAGATTTCTGACTTAAAATATCATGCCTA
The DNA here is from genome assembly GCF_000696425.1 of Galeopterus variegatus. Taxonomy (NCBI): domain Eukaryota; kingdom Metazoa; phylum Chordata; class Mammalia; order Dermoptera; family Cynocephalidae; genus Galeopterus; species Galeopterus variegatus. The sequence continues at coordinate 132,567 of NW_007732134.1, forward strand.
AGGCAGACCACTAAAATAAATGAAAATTCAGAAATATAAAAATTTGCAACCATACTAAAAATGACAGGCAGTATAATATCTGAAGCGTGAAGGATTCTCCCCAACTATGAGGCTAATAGAACTGGATTGAGAAACACGTATCTTGGCTTTTTCGTCTGAAACAGAGACCTCTACAAACAGACTGGAATATTCTTCATGCCTAATTTTCTGAAAGCAATTCAGAAATGCAGAGCTAAAGGCACAAGAAGACCAGGCAACCACCCCTCTATTATGTGGGGGTTGCATTTTGAGGCAGCCATGCCACTGGTCACCATGTTCGTCCTGTCCCTCTGCCTGGACTGTGTTACCTGATGTAAGCTGAGATCTGAGGTTGAGTCATCCATCAGCCGAAGGGTTCCAAAAAGAACAGAGAAGATGTAAGAGAAGAAATTATCAAAGCAGAATTTTCCAGGGCTGAAATGTTACGAGTTTAGAGAGTCATGAATTTTCAGATAAAAAAAACAAACACAGATTGCCAAGTAGGCTGAAATCTAGACACCCCTATGTTCTTAAAGGAAAGAGGAATCAAAGGATTTTGGTTTTGGGGGGGATTTTTTTGTTTTTTTTCCCTTTTTTTGTCTTTTTTCTTGACCGGCAACGGATCGCAACCCTCAGTGTCGCGCCCGTACCGGCAAACACAGATTGCCAAGTAGGCTGAAATCTAGACACCCCTATGTTCTTAAAGGAAAGAGGAATCAAAGGATTTTGGTTTTTGGGGGGTTTTTTTTGTTTTTTTTTTCCCTTTTTTTGTCTTTTTTCTTGACCGGCAACGGATCGCAACCCTCAGTGTCGCACCCGTACCGGACCGGGACCGGCTACGG
>NW_007732134.1:133556-140306 GCF_000696425.1 Galeopterus variegatus
TTAATCAAGAAATAATAGAAATTTAGAGGGCAAGAATGAGGCAGATATAGTATAAAAGGCATGCCAAAAGACAAAGAAATAAAAATAAACATACACAGAGAGGGGGTATATTGCAACAAATGTGCAAAAGTGAACAGAAATGCAAAAAAAAATTGTTCTTAAAGCAGAAAATGAGAAATACAGTAAATAACCCCAAATGATGTAAGCTTTTTATTTTTTGGACATAATAGATAAGGAAAGTAGGAAAAAAAACATAAATTGCTTAATTTCTCATCTTTTATAAGTCAACTTAAAATACTTATTATTGCTGGACACTAAAAGTTATAAAAATATAAAGATAGGTTATTAAAAATTTATACCACTACATGCAATCTATGTTATTTCCAAAATACTGAGAAAGATCACAACAACAAAAAATCTGTATAGACAAAGACATAACTAAGGAAATAACAAGAAAGTAATGTAAAATAAGGTTAAAGAAGTAAGACAAATCTGTTTTGATAGTCAACAAAATGTTTTAAACTTCATTAGTTTTCAGGCCTCACACTTCTTCACCTCTCAGAAGTTGTTGACATTACTAAGCACCTCCTTAAGACACTTTTTCCCCTTGACTTTCATGATACAGATTGAGCATCCCTTATCTGAAGTGCTTGGGACTGGATGTCTTTCAAATTTTAGATTTTTCAGATTTTGGAATATTTACACAATTCTCACTGGTTGATCATCCCTAATCTGAACACAAAAAATCTGAAGTGCTCCAAAACCCAAAACTTTTTGAGCACTGACATGGTGTTCAAAGGTCTTACTTATAGGAAATGCTCAATAGAGCATTTCGAATTTCAGATCCTCAGATGAGGGATGCTCAACCTGTACTATACTCTCCTGATAATTCCCCATACTCTCCTGAACATGTGTCCTTCTCCTGGCAGATTTAACCTTTGATGCCCAGACTTTAAATATTGAGACCACAATTTGGGTTTAAATATGCTCTCAAATTCTATAAAGGCTGCAAAGGAAGGCACATACACCCACTGCTTCAGTCACCATATGTCTGACAGTGACCCCCAAATTTATCCTGCTAAAGCAAGTCTTTTTTCTGAGCTCCAAACCCGTACATACCTCTGTCCACTTGTCTTCCCTCAGAATGCCTTGAAGTCACCTCAAACTCAACATCTCTGAAATTGAAATCTGCTTTTCCCTAAGGAAGAAACCAAATCTTCCCTATCTCCATGAAAGTCATCACCAGCACACAGTTGCTCAAGGTAGAAACCCAAGTGGTCTTTAACACTTCCCTATGTCCCTAGTGAGACGCTCCTTCAAATGCCCACTACCACCACCTTAACCATCGCCTCTCCCTGCCACACCCTGCTTTCAGGTCTTCTTCCTTCAATCAGATCCCTCTAAATGGGTGTTCACACTGCAGCCAGAGCAATCTTTGGAAACACAAATCAGATAAGTCACCACCACTTCAAACCCTTTGGTGGCTTTCCTAGTTCTTTTGGGACAAAACAACTTATCATGGCCAATGAAGCCCTCAGTGTCCACCCCCTGCTTTCCTTTTCTATCATCTTCCTCTTCATGGCCTTCCCTCATCTACGCTGGCCTTTCTCAGGGACTAAAAGTGTCCTTTCCCTTTGCCATGAGCCCTTTGCATATGCTCTTCCCTCTGGCTGGCGTGCACTTTCCCCGTCTCTTCAATCCATTAATTATCATTCAGGTTTCAAATCAGATATCGTTTCTCAGAGAAACATTCTCTGACCCCCAGACAAGTGCAGGTCCCAGATAGATATCCTCGCATAGCACCCTGTACTTTCCCGTTAAAACATTCATCTCCATTTAAATTATGTGTGTGTTTGTGTGTTATGTGAGTAATGTCCATCTTCTTCCTCTAGACTCTAAGCTACATGAGGCCAAGGATTATGTCTAGGAAAGTGCCTGACATATGTTATAAATACATTTTTGCTTAATGAATTTATTTATACATATCATACATTCCTATAATCATTCATTTATTTAGAAAATGCTCTGTTCCTTTGGAGAGCAGAGAAGGAGCTTGGACTTGATATATTTCCAAACAAGTTATAATCAGACTATGTTTCTGAAGATAATGTCTTTTTCGCCCACAACTGTGTTTTTGTAAAGGCAAAGGGATTTTATTTTAAATGACTCTCTTTTCTCTGAAACAAGAGCAAATCAACAGCTGGAGTATCCACGGGGTCCTATGGTCCATTTGTTTGGGGATAGTAAACATCTGCCTTGTAGGACTTATTTCCACTTTATATTTGGACCTGTGCCTAAATGCTTTACTTTCCAAACACATGCCACAAATCAACAGCTACAGTTGTTCAGAAAGCTGCCTTTATACATTTACATTAGAGACCAATGAGACATTCCCTATGGCTATCTCTGAAACTCATTTTGCAAATATGCCTTTGTGAAATGCAGGATACATCAAGAATTTGGTGCTGTTACAAAATGCTTTAAATTCTGCAATAGTATATTGCTGTCATGAAAAATAAAGTTTGATTGTGCAGCTACCTATGAGGGCCACAGCCATGTTAGAGGTTATAGACTCCATCTCTGGCCAAAAGCTGGGGGCAGCATAAAGAAGCTTATAAGAAACTGAAAGAGTGTCACATGGCAGTATTACACTAGCTTGCTTTCCATTTTAAAAAAAAAAATCTATGATTGTCTTCATAAGGCATGAAAATAATGGAAATGATCTCTGTTGTAGAACAGCACATAGTTTTATGGGATCCCTGAGGGAACTGAGGAATTTGTTGGGTGGGAATTTGTTGTTGTCAGTTGCCAACCTAGAAAATTTGATAAAATATTTAGCCCACAGCTGAGAGTGGGATAATCAAATGGGAGCTACAAAAATAACTTTTTCAAAATAATGACAAATTTTCAATTTACATGAGGAAAAATATTTAAATATGTACAAGAAACCACTGCATTTTTATTAGAATGGCTAAAATTAAAAAGACTGAGCACACCAAGTGTTGGTAAGGATGAGAAAACTTTGGGGTGATGAATATGTTCATTTTCTTAATGGTTATGATCCCATGGGTGCATATATATACCAAAATTTATCAATTTTTAAATTTTAAATGTGCAGGTTGTTGTATAATATGTGCAATTATACCTCAATAAACCTGCTTTTAAAATGTGTGAACATCCAAAAAGAAAAAAGAGAAAGAATATTAGCAGTGAATTTTCATGAGAAAGGATAAAGTCTTGGTGAAGAAAACAAACAAAAATCCATAAAAAACATTCAAATATTTTTTTAACTAGCAAAATAAAAGATACAAATTACAACAATGAAATACAGTTGTCTCCCTATCAAATTGGGGAATCATTTCCAAAAGGCAATTTCAGTGTTGGGGACTGAGTTGTGGGTATAAATGGCGCAACTAGAGGACGCCCAAGTGATATGTATCAAATAAATGCATGTCAAAGTTCTTTAAATGGTTTATAGTAGTTCTATTGCTGCATTTCTAAGACTGCATCCTAAGGAAGTGATTGAAGATGTACACAAACACCTGCGTGCAAGGACGCCGTGCTCGTCAGTACCTGGCCCACTTGCTATCAGATCCATGTCCACCTTTGCTACTCTGCTCTTCATCAAAGGAAGATATACCTTTCAGGCTTTTTTTTGTCTTCAGATTTCTAGATAATTTTAGCTATGAGTGGCCTTGACAGAAAATTGGGAGATCAGAAAAAGGGAGAACCCAAGGTACATAACTCTATCTCTGCTTCTTGTGGCCTCTGTCTTTTCTGTGCTTTAGCTGCCAGCAGACAGAAAGCTCTTTCTTATGGTTCCAGCTCCTCCAAAGCAGTCTCTGCCAAAACATATATCAAAAAAAAAAAAAAATGTATGCATGCAAAAAGTGGTGAAATCCAAATGAGATATGTAGTTTTGGTTACTTGTACTGTATCAGGTGCAGTGCCTTAATTTTGACAATGCCTGGGGCCATGTGGGACCTTGTCACTGGGGGATGTTGAGCATAGGGTTCCTCAGGACTCTCTGTACTATCTTTACAACGTCTGTGAGTTTTAAACTGTTTCAATATAAAATAATTATAATAAAAAAGCCATGAAATAGTAACTATCTCTGAGAAATTAGATTACTGGCAATTTCTATTTTCATTTTATATTTCCTAATTTTTCAAATGCTGCAATGTACAGATATTACTTTCATAGTTAATATTGCACATATATGATTTTTTAATGTAAAGATAAAAAGCAGTTTACAAAGTAATGTGTATGGGAAGGCTCTGTTAAAAAAAACAACTTGGTGTTACAATTGTGTATAATTGTATGAGCAAAGAAAGTCGTGGGAAAACACATACTAGCTTTTCCATATGGATTATCTGGAGAGGAAGGAGTGGAAATAAAAACAGGAGTCAAATTTATTTTATTTTTTTAATCTAGACATCTTTGTGTTTGTTCACTTGTTGTAAGGAGATTCTACATTTTTAATTTTAAAAACAACTAGTAAATAAAATGTTTAAAAACTCTATTTTAAAATATATAAAGCTTTAAGCAATAAAGATTGAGTTAATTTATGCTTTTGCTTTTAAATATTTATGCAATTTCTATCTTCATCTCAAATTTGAGACACAACATTATGTATACTGTAAAGTGGAAGGGTTTACACATGGTGTTGTTAAGTTAAAAGAGTCTACTGAGAAGATAGCAGAATAGACGGTCCCCAGCATCACTCTGTCCCACAATCGACCAATCTACAACTATTAAAAAGCAACAACAGACAAGCTGGGGCCACTAGAGCTCAGGAGAAGAGGAGGAGAGACCTACAGAGTTCATGAAGGCAGGAGAAGCCACGATGAGAAAAAGAAGGGACCGCTCTGACCATTTCCAGCCCCAACCATTTCAAGGCTGGCCCCAGTGAGCACACAGAGCAAGAGCTGGCAAAAGGCTGTGCCCTTCCTATGAAGTTGCTTGGAGGCTGCAGGGGAGAAGAGGGCCTTGGTGGCCCTGGGCCAGTAGGACCACTAACAAGGTTCCTGTGGACCCACATATGAGCAAGGAACCACAACAACTGAAAAAAGGAGCCACTCAGAGGCCAGTGAGTCATCGCAAGGGACCAGCATACAGCCTGCCCCAGGGGAAGTGTTTGGAGTGCGGGCCATGGGGGAGAGGGTCCCACTCAGGTAACACAGGGGCACAGCAAGGACAGCCGATCTGCCCTCCCGTCAGGGCAGGACCACTCAGTGGAGACTGGTCAGGAATATAGAGCTGCAGGGGGTTTAGTCTGCTGAAAAGACTCAGGCCCAGACCAGTGTTTCCACACAACACAGGTGTACTAGATCTCACTAGACCCAGAAGTGCTTACAAGGTCAACAATTAAAACCTGAGCTGCACAAAAAGCCTTCCCCAGAGAATCATCAGCAATGCAGCAATTTAGCTCAACCACAGGGCTCAAGTGCTGGTCCCCATAGGAAGTTCCCCCATTTTAGAAGTAAGCAAAGGACAACAAATTAGTTCCAGTGTAGATTTTAAGTGGTGGGGGTAGCTAATAATCCAACACAGAACTGACAGAAAACACAAAACACCAATGGATCAGAGACAAAGTTCTGATACTAATCAACAACAGTCTAACACCAAAGAACACCTATGAAACCCAGAAGACCTGAAAGTCACCCAAGCTCCCATGCCAGGGTGGGGGTAGGGCCCAGGACCTCAGCCATGCCCCACCCTTTCTCTTTCCTCCTCTTCCAGCTCTATCTCCCTCTCCTCCCCCCTCCCCCCAACTGCTCTGCAACAATAACTTAGAATGTAAAAAATAATAATAATTAATTAACCAATTAAAAAGAAAATTAAAGATTCCAAGATGGCAACGGGTCTGGAGCGGCCGTGCCAGGAGACAGCGCNTTCTATTGCTGCATTTCTAAGACTGCATCCTAAGGAAGTGATTGAAGATGTACACAAACACATGCGTGCAAGGACGCCGTGCTCGTCAGTGCCTGGCCCGCTTGCTATCAGATCCGTGTCCACCTTTGCTACTCTGCTCTTCATCAAAGGAAGATATACTTTTCAGGCTTTTTTTGTCTTCAGATTTCTAGATAGTTTTAGCTATGAGTGGCCTTGACAGAAAATTGGGAGATCAGAAAAAGGGAGAACCCAAGGTACGTAACTCTATCTCTGCTTCTTGTGGCCTCTGTCTTTTCTGTGCTTTAGCTGCCAGCAGACAGAAAGCTCTTTCTTATGGTTCCAGCTCTTCCAAAGCAGTCTCTGCCAAAACATATATCAAAAAAATATATATGCATGCAAAAAGTGGTGAAATCCAAATGAGATATGTAGTTTTGGTTACTTGCACTGTATCAGGTGCAGTGCCTTAATTTTGACAATGCCTGTGGCCATGTGTGACCTTGTCACTGGGGGATGTTGAGCATAGGGTTCCTCAGTACTTTCTGTACTATCTTTACAACGTCTGTGAGTTTTAAACTGTTTCAATATAAAACAATTATAATAAAAAAGACATGAAATAGTAACTATCTCTGAGTAATTAGATTACTGGCAATTTCTATTTTCATTTTATATTTCCTAATTTTTCAAATGCTGCAATGTACAGATATTACTTTCATAGTTAATATTACACATATATGATTTTTTAATGTAAAGATAAAAAGCAGTTTACAAAGTAATGTGTATGGGAAGGCTCTGGTAAAAAAACAACTTGGTGTTACAATTGTGTATAATTGTATGAGCAAAGAAAGTCGTGGGAAA
>NW_007732135.1:0-7478 GCF_000696425.1 Galeopterus variegatus
TATATATATGAGAGAATGTTGGCATGAATTAAGAAATAGGTTTAATTTTAAGAAATCACTATCCATTATATAATATCTTGAGATGAATTGCATAAGCACAGTATGTATCTGGTTATACTCTTAATTAAGAATCTGGAAGTGGGACAGAGAGTAAATAAATAGCCCTTTTCTATGCAAATATTTCTAATAGCAATGTTTGTATCATATTTCCAAATCACCTAAGAACACTTAGAGAGTTTCTACATCACCCTTCCAGATTCTGCTTTATTTTTACTGAGCTCTGCATTATTTTTCACTCAAGTTCTTTTATGTATACAGAAGAACATGATTATTCAATACAAAACTTGGGAACAGCACACTTTTCCCAAAAAGATTTATAATATGTACTGGCCCAGTTGAAGCCATTTGGTAAGACCAAGTCTACATGCCAGTTAGAGCAGGTTGACCTCACCATGTGCAAGTGACAGAGGACTGTGGCAGCCTGGCGATGAACCCAGACATCACAGGGCCCAACTGAGTCCCACTAGAGGGAGAACAACTTCTAAGTAATGCTGTACTGAGGAAATGTTATTTCATATGGCTACAGTAGGAATTGGGTTATCCTAGATAACTTAGAGCATAAAAATATGATTCCGTAACAAAATAATCCAGGTTGAATTCTATTTTAAGTAAGAAAAATAGGGAAGAAAAGCTAGGCCACTCACCTTTGTGATTATTTGCCATAACAATCATTTATTTAAATGTTGACCTGAAAAATGCTTTGAATGACTGAATATACCATTTTTTGATTGACAAATAAAAAGATAAAAAAGTAAGCAGTTTCATTTCAAACACCCTAAGATAATATGTTCCAAAAATGGGAACAAAAAATTGGAACAGATAATTTTTCCCCAAGCAAGATATTTGAAACTATCTTTGAAGATAAAATAGATGGGGATATCTACTGGGGATTGCTGACCTAGTTTGTTTTTAATCTGTCAAAGCAGAATTGTTGCTTCGGCTGTTAAAAAAAATCAAACAATTGTTTGACTTTAAATATATTTCCCTCTTTTTTCCATCATCTTCTATCATCGTGATTGTTCACCTCTTACTCCTTGCTTCTATCTGTCATTCCTTCTTATTATCTTTTCTCTTCTTAATTTTATCGTGGACATAATTTGTGTATATCTGTAACTCCTCCTCTTTTTTTAATGTGATAATTTTTTTTCAAATTCTGAGGGTTTTTTCAAATAAATTTATATTGCTAGGCATACTTAATTTTTTAGTTGTAACAGAATACAACCGAGTACTAAGTATATGATAGAAATTTCTGGAAGTTTGAGAAGGAAAGTTCTTAGTTAAGCTTAATTGAAACTCAGCTAGACAAATAAGTAGATTGGTTTTCATGGTACCAGTGGTTGGACAAGAAACTTGAACCTTAGTTAAGTATGATCAAAGCCATTTCAACTGTAAAAATTTCATGTAGATATCTGAGATTTTGCTGAGATACTGCTTACAAGGTCTTGACATCTGTTATCTGTTGGGAACTCAAAATGAATGGATGGCGACACACTTGCTCATCTATTCTGATAACACCAACCCCAGGATCAAGGGAATCAGGCCAATGTGCTGAAGATCAACAATGAGCAGAGCAATCAGGCAGGGAAGTCAGGAGGGTCAACAGGGAATGGGGCTGTCAGAGGACCACCAGTCAAGCCCATTATAATGGTGGCAGGAGTCAAGTCAGTGGGGCAGTCCTACTCTAGAAGTAGTTTTGGATACTGCATAATGGTGTGTCCATAGGTTGTATCCTGGAGCTGAAATCTCAGTCCTTACCAGGCATAAATTATTGTACAACGTATATACTTTAGAAACTTAAATTTCCGAAGTATCCAACACTATCCCTTACCCACCATCTCTAGTCTGCTATTTACAGGAATTACTATAGCATTTGTTATTGTGAAGATGAATGGTTTAGAAAATAGAATAAAACCTGAATGTGGAAAGTAACCGCTGCCAACTAACAAAGGTTTTTACGTTGAATAATAGGAGGGATACTTATCCACAACTTCAGCTATTACGCATATGTCCATGACATATTTTTTTCAAGTTATTTTATTTATTTAATTTTTTCCAAGTTATTTTATGAGTTGAACACATATATTGAACTGTCCACAGGGAGTTTCATCCTGGATATCTGCCAAGTATTTTGAACTCAAAACTCAAACTCGCCATCTTATTTTATAGGTACCACTGGACCTGTTTTTATTTTATTTTGTTTTTTTTCGGTGAATGCCATTATAATAAAACCTGTTATCTAAGTCAGAAGCCATGGTTTTATACCCACATCAAAGAAATCAATAGACAGTTTCAGGTCTATTTTCTTAAAATTTTCTGAAACGTTTTCCACTCTTGCCACCTATAGTTTTAGTCGTGGTAGTCCATATGCTCAATTGCTATTTTAAATTAATGTCCTCATCCTCCCAATTTCACATTCTTACAATCCATTCTCCCCACTGCTGCCAGGGCTACATTTTAAAAATACAGTGTCATTATGACATGTCACTATTTTAAAGCCTATTATCATTTATTGATTATTCTCAGGATAAAAATGCAAGTTTTTAGCATGTCATGCAGTATCTGTGGTAAAGTCCCATCCTTCCTACTCAGGTTCATCCATTACAGCATGCCTCTGGAAAAACCATTCTAATCTACTGAGTTATAATCTTCTTTGACCATGTTCTGTTATCTAGCAATGCCTTTCTCCCTAAATTTTTCTTCACTTGGGTAACCACTAATGAGCCAAAATTCAACCTGTCAGTTTCTTTTATAAATTCTTTCCCAGGTTCCCTCTTTCTTCTTACTAGATATTTTTTTGTCTTCTCTCCTTACATGACATGCTGAGCACAAATTTTGTTATTAAGTAGTCTCTATGATGAATATATTGCCTTGTTTGCCAAAATCACTAGATTGAGAGTTTGTTGAATCAATGTAGTATGTGACACATAGTAAACACTCATAAAAGTTTGATAAATGAGGAATAAAGTTAGTTGGAAAATATAATTAACATCTACAGATATGGATTTTATGTAGAGTGTATTACAGAGTTTCAGAACGGCTGTCCATTTTTACTCCAACCTGGTCCTGAATCAACCTAAACAAAAAGTTAATTTTCCCTCCAAAATTAGAGCTTCAAAACACTGTCAAGCACGTAGAACTTCTTTTTCAATCGAATTACAAATTACTTAAAATAAAACTCCACTACCAAAAATCAAAACACATCATGAACCCTTTCCCCTGCCCTGGGATGAAGATACAAACTTCATTGTATCTATCTCTATCTCAATCTATCTACCTGCCTACCTATATTTCTATCTATCACCTATCCATTTACTGTCCGTATAATCTATCATCAATCTCTCATCTTTTCATCTCTGTTTTAATACTAGTCAACAAACATTAATGTATCAGGTGTCAGACACTAAACTAGCTTGTGGGGCTAGAGAATTGAATAGCACACTCCTGTTATGTATGTCTAGTAAGAGAAGCAGACATGCAAAATCTTATATTTAGTCATCTGACATTTTCTATTTTATTATTATTCAATCAAAATAGATTGAATTTGGGCCTGCCCCATGGCTCACTTGGGAGAGTGCAGTGCTGATAGCGCCAACGCCACGGGTTCGGATCCTATATAGGGACGGCCGGTGTGCTCACTGGCTGAGCGTGGTGCAGACAACACCATGCCAAGGGTTGCAATGCCCTTATGGGTCAAAAAAAAAAAAAAATAGATTGAATTTTTATTCACCATTGCATTTTTCCCACTGTCCTGTGTTCTCCAGTCCTCACCCTTTTGTCTACTTTTTCTGCTTCACTTGTTTGACTAGCTAAGCCACTATCTCCTGTGTGTCCTTGGGAGAGAAAGTTTCCCTGGGAAGCTTTCCAATAAGCTGTTTACCTTCTCTCACAAATAAAACTGAAGAAAGGCATAATGCTCACTCATATCATAAATTGAGGCTCAAGGTCCTACCATAGAGGCAGCTGTGAAAGGCTACGAAGTTTGTTATAAAGTGTTGATTATGGCTTCAGTCTAGCCCACCATCTTCCAGCCTTGTGGATTATGTCTCCCTCCCCTACCGACCTAGGGTGAGCTGCATTGACATTAAGAAGAGCCCATTATTTCTGTACACAAAGGCACCATTGCTCACTAAGCCAAATGTCCAGAGAAGATCCTCTTATTTGTTTATACAGGAATTTTGTAGACTAGCACCTACCCTGAGCTTTCGACCCCTAGGAACATGAGCCATGAAATCTACTTGAGCCTGGAAGCTCCTAGTAGAAAACTAAGAGTGTAACCAGCATTCTTCTCTTTTAATCCCCTAAACTCTTATTTTTAAACAACCTAATTATGTTTGTTTATTGCATCATTATGTGTTAATAATTATTTGCATATATGTGTCTACATATTTAGTATTTTCCTATTTTAGAATTCTGGTTTTAACTGCTGCATTTTAATTTTTTACAAATTACTTTTAAACATTTTTCATGGGGTATGATTTTCTATATCCTTATTATCTGCATGCTCTTTAGAATATTATATCATGTATTTTAGGTTAAAAATAGATCTCATTAATCAATTGAACCAAGCATATTTTGTTTACTGTTATCTTCCATATATTTTGTACTGCTTATCTTTAAGTCTACTTTAATTATTTCATTGAATATTAATTTCACTTCTTCTTCAATACGTTTGTCGATTATATAGGCAGGAAACCTAAGTTCTTAGGGAAGTGCCTACATACATAAGTAAAGGAGTTTTGATGACAGGCCTCACATTAACCCTTCAGGCTTCTCCAAACAGATTCTCCCATTCTCTTCAATGTTTAATTCTGACAACCAGCAACTCTAACCCAACCTGAATTTTTATAATATTTTGTGAGAAGTAAGATTCAGTAAATGAGAGTCAAGATTTGAGTGATCATGTACAAAACAATTTCCTCTTGCTTCCCTAGCTTACTTCAATGGCTGGGTCTCTACCTGGAAAACCCTCTCATTGCATAAGCTCCCTCCTTACCCTACTTTGTCCATGTTCCTCTGTAGAACAAGACTAGATCATATGTTCCTTCCCAGCTACTGTCAGCTCTGTATTGTGTTATGAAAAATTTACCTTTTGCCTGGGGTTTGCCCTGTTGCGTTGCTCTAACTGATCCAACCTCTTGCTATATTTAAGCCTGCTATCTGGACCTAGTGTCTTGATCCTCCTAGTCGTTCTTGTTGAATCCAACCTCTGTATCTTGAGTTAATTATGTAAGTCCTAAATGCTTATCAACTTACATTATACTTACCCTCCTTTTTAACAAATCCCCATCATATCTCTGATCCGAGCCTACCCAAGTTATAACATTTTAAACTCAAGAAGAGTTAGTTTTCAAAAATTTAACATTAAGTGGCCTTAATTTTGAAGCCCGTATTAAATGTTCTATACATTTTTGAAAAAAAAAAACTAAGTTTCAAATTAATGCTTTGAGTTTAAACTAATCTACTTACCTTATTCAACTTATTTTTTAATCTAATGATTTTACATGTAGCTATTACTTCAACTTATGTGAGTTGGCAGGAAATCAATCTTCTCCTTAAAATGATAAGCCTAAAACAGATTATAGGTTGTATTAAATGGTTTCTCCAAGAACAACTGTACTGAAACAAACAAAAAATGATATGAATATTAATACGTCATACAAAGATAAAAAATTTTCTTTTTTCTGTCCTGCAATGTGACTGTCCAGATCATATTTTTTAAATCCATACCATTTCTCAGGTAGTATGAAAACACAATGTAATATTTTAAATATATTTTAGACATTAGCCATTATAATTGCATTCTGTAGTATCCAAGGATTAATTATGTGCTTGCCAGTCTGCTTTGTTAATATATAACACTATTTTGACAGTATTATTTTCAATTCCTAACTAAAGATTTATTTATTAAAATTGAGAATTAGAAAGTTTCTCCAATATTCATATATTAAAATATTATTCTTTCATATAGGTAATCTTTCCTAACCATGTCAGTATAGAAAAAAACTCTATAGAAATGCATTTGTATATGAATGAATCTAGCTACACTTAGAGGTAGCTATTAAAGCTCAGCACAGTTATGTTGCCAAGTTTTTAGATTCTCCATTTATGTTAAAAACTGGTCTATCTATTTTGATTGGAGAGAGTTTACTAACAGTAAAAATGTTTTTAAAAATTGGCTCCGAATATAGAATTTTAGATGGAGCATAAAAATAAAACTTTCCACATGAAAAATAATGCACTATAGTATTTCTATACTCAACTTTAAAACTGAATCCATCTGTAGACTGTGAGCTCAGAGCTCAGTGGCACAGAGGATTTCTAAAAAATATTTTATCTCACAAGTTGTTATGTGGAAGCTTCTTTGCAGTACTGTATGCTCCCGTTTCACTCACCGTACTGCTTCTAATAATTTCCTGCAACTCCTGGATATGGCCCCTTTGACAATACTACTCTCTCTCTTTACAGTCACGGTCAAGAGCAGGCCACACTTCTTCTATGTCATATCATCCAATAATGCGTTCTGAGAACAAGTGCATGAATTTCTTAATGAAATATTTTGAAGGAGGTGGAGAGATTACAAAGTGGAAGTGTAAACGTTAAAGTCAGGCTCTGAGTATAACTTTTCCTGGTAATAAACTCAGCCATTTACAAGGAGGTAGTGTTTTAGTTCCTACCCTGGCTCCCTTGACCTCAGATATGCTGCATCTCTTCCGAAGTGTCTTCAAATCTTCATCCTATTTTGAGAGATTGTAACTGCTACTTCTGTTTCAGCAAATAATAAGTTTTCTGAAGTCCAGATCATTCAATTAGGACTAACACACAAGGAGGGCCCTGGCAGGTGGCCCTCTGCTGGTAATTATCACTCATATAAACAGTCCAGAGCCAGAGGCATTGCAGTGCAAGTCTACTGGAAGTTCAGGTTGAGTTTGGTGTCTCTAGACATACTTTATGGAACACACGCACACACACACCCAACCCTCCAAGCACTGCCTGGTGGTTACTGCCTGAAACTCCTAGAAATTTTCCTTTTTAACAGAATACTGCTCTCTGTCTCTCCACAGTCACAGTTAAGATGTAGAGTGGACATATTATCAGCTAACTTATAGTCTAAAAAGAAAGAATTTTCATACTGCTTGGAAAACTGTAAGACACCTTCCTTTCTCATGTCATCAATAATTCTCATGTTTTGCAGAACAAGAGAAACAAACAAATTTATTCAAGAAAAATGCAATGATAACTATTCTAGTAAATTACTGAATAAACGTTTAGCTAAGGTCTCTTGTCTCCAGTTTTGATCAGTGTTGAGGGGAAGGAGAGAAGCTATTTATGCCTAATAATATAATTTCAGGCTACAATGATACTACTATCATCTTTGAGTACTATTTCAATTTAAAACCTTATTTAGACAAATTTGTCTC
>NW_007732135.1:8089-14055 GCF_000696425.1 Galeopterus variegatus
TTCTAGTAAATTACTGAATAAACGTTTAGCTAAGGTCTCTTGTCTCCAGTTTTGATCAGTGATGAGGGGAAGGAGAGAAGCTATTTATGCCTAATAATATAATTTCAGGCTACAATCATACTACTATCATCTTTGAGTACTATTTCAATTTAAAACCTTATTTAGACAAATTTGTCTCATGATCATTTGTATCTAATGTGTACCAGGTACTCTACTAGGCTCTGGAGAGATTATAGTGAACTTAAATGAGGTCTATCAACAAGGAGTTTAGAGTCTAAAGAAGAAAATAGAGAGGTAAATAGGCAATTTTAATAAGATGGGCTAAGTAATATAAATGCAATAAAATGCAATAAACATAATATGTTAAGAAAGAGGATATAACACATCAAGAGTAAAAGGGAAAATTTTGATAGATGAGGCTGAGGGATAAACAAGGCCAAAGGCAGACAGCTCATTAAGGACTGCACACTTAAGATGATAGATATTAACAGATTTTAAATAGTGAGGTGAATAATTCTTATCAGAGAAGCATATTAGAAATAATGCTAGGATTACACAAGAAAGAATGAATTAACATGTGTATATTTGTTGGTGGATATTGAGGATAACAAAGTAAGTTTCAAGCTACAGCTAGCAAATAGAAATAATGTTGGTTAGGTGATCTAAAAGTTTTATGATCTAGAGCTATTTTTTAATTTAGAAGTTGACTTTATAGGGGAAGTTTTGGAAGAGGATGAGAGAAGATTTAAAAATGAAATTTAGGTTTCTGGCCTTGGCAATTAGGATGATGTGATTATTCTCAAATAAAGGAAAGACAGAAGACTAGAGTGGAAGGCAGTGTGCAAAAGTTGGAGCACTTTTAGAAAAATGAAAGATAATATGTTCAAGTACTAAAGTTTTCCTTTGGGGGAAACTGGGCAAAGGATACATGGGACATCTCTGCATTATTTCTTACAACAGCATGTGAATCTACAATAATATCAAAATAAGAAAAATTATTAAAAGAAAAATTTGAGATGCCTAGAAAATATTCAAGTATAGTGGTCCTACAAATAGTTAAATATGTAGTAGAAACTCTCTTATCTGAAGCTATAAAAGCAAGTGTATTGTCACTTATTTGGTTAAAGTGAGGAAGCACACATTAAGGTACATATGCACACAGTCCCAGTCTACGTATCATGTATGAATATTAACTCACATTATCTTATTATATATTAAATTCATTAATATCGTGTTATAAATCCAAGGTCTTTGCTTGGAATTTGTGTTTACCCTTTGAAGTTTTTGGCCATCTTTTCTTACATAATCCATAATCAAAATAAATCATCTCTGACTTCTAAACTTATTTATTTAAAGTGCACTGAGGACTCAAATATACTTCTGGACAAATCAAAATAAATTTCTTAAACTATTTATTTTTCTCCAGTCTTATTATGTGGCCATACGTGTGCCATAGTTGACATTAATTAGCAACCAACTTAGTTTAGAATTTCTGAAGTGTTAAACTTCATTGTTGTAGGAATAAACCTTATCACTTTACAAAAATACATCATCATTTTGCTTAACACCAAATTAAATTAATCACAGTAACAAGAAAAAGTGATGTGAAAACAAATAAACCTGAATCTTGGTAGGCAAATTATCAACAGTGGTGAAAGTAACTGTAATGGCATCCTTCAGATTAGCCTAAGAGTTTTCCATTATGTCTTGGGAATTGGTTTTATAGGAAATTAAGAGTTCAACCACTCTGAGAAGATGGAAATAAAAATCATTTAAAAATGATCTGTTACACAGGTCTAAATTTCAAAAGGGTAATATAAAGAAATTTATTTTGGAATCATTATCCTACTCATTTTAAAGTCTTAGAAGGTTTGCCATTACTCCACTGGAGAATTATAGATTAAAGAAAGAAGTGGATCCCAGAAATAACAACCAATATTTAAGTTTGAGAAGAAGAAAAAGAAACTACAGAGGACAGAGAGAAAACATATAGACCTTGGGTATAAACTACTAAATTATAGCACCATGGAAATGATGGCAAAGATAGTTTTAAGTAAAAGAGTACGAGTTGTCAATAGTGTTAGGTGGATATGTAAGTAAGAATCATGCATTTTTTATTTCATGATATGTCATTGCTAATGAGTTTGATGCATAGTTTTAAGAGAGTGCCACAGTGCATTGAGTTTAAAAGAAAATCGTGGGCAAGACAGTATTCACAAAGCTTTTTAGAATATTCAGTAAGGAGCAGAAAGAAATGGAATGATGGTTGTAATAGTACAAACATAGTTTTACATTTTATAATGATGTATCTGTGTTTACCCTTTGAAATTTTTGACCATCTTTTCTTACATAATCCATAATCAAAATAAATCATCTCTGACTTCTAAACTTATTTATTTAAAGTGCACTGAGGACTCAAATATACTTCTGGACAAATCAAAATAAATTTCTTAAACTATTTATTTTTCTCCAGTCTTATTATGTGGCCATACGTGTGCCATAGTTGACATTAATTAGCAACCAACTTAGTTTAGAATTTCTGAAGTGTTAAACTTCATTGTTGTAGGAATAAACCTTATCACTTTACAAAAATACATCATCATTTTGCTTAACACCAAATTAAATTAATCACAGTAACAAGAAAAAGTGATGTGAAAACAAATAAACCTGAATCTTGGTAGGCAAATTATCAACAGTGGTGAAAGTAACTGTAATGGCATCCTTCAGATTAGCCTAAGAGTTTTCCATTATGTCTTGGGAATTGGTTTTATAGGAAATTAAGAGTTCAACCACTCTGAGAAGATGGAAATAAAAATCATTTAAAAATGATCTGTTACACAGGTCTAAATTTCAAAAGGGTAATATAAAGAAATTTATTTTGGAATCATTATCCTACTCATTTTAAAGTCTTAGAAGGTTTGCCATTACTCCACTGGAGAATTATAGATTAAAGAAAGAAGTGGATCCCAGAAATAACAACCAATATTTAAGTTTGAGAAGAAGAAAAAGAAACTACAGAGGACAGAGAGAAAACATATAGACCTCGGGTATAAACTACTAAATTATAGCACCATGGAAACGATGGCAAAGATAGTTTTAAGTAAAAGAGTACGAGTTGTCAATAGTGTTAGGTGGATATGTAAGTAAGAATCATGCATTTTTTATTTCATGATATGTCATTGCTAATGAGTTTGATGCATAGTTTTAAGAGAGTGCCACAGTGCATTGAGTTTAAAAGAAAATCGTGGGCAAGACAGTATTCACAAAGCTTTTTAGAATATTCAGTAAGGAGCAGAAAGAAATGGAATGATGGTTGTAATAGTACAAACATAGTTTTACATTTTATAATGATGTCCAAGACTATTGTAAGCATATAAAAATTTGACTAAGATAAAATCAAGTATGTCAATTAATTTATGTGCACCTTTGATTCCTTATATATTAATTGAGAGATTTGAATGTATGTTTGGAGTATCCTCTGTACTCAAATTCTCTAAAGCAGTTTCACGTAGTTCACTGATGTTATTCAGTTGAAGTGTTTTTTGTTTTTGAAATTTTGTAGTAAAACAAATATAACTTATTGAATCTTTTTCAATAAGTTATATTTGTTTTACTACAAAATTTCAATTTTAATTTTTCCTTTTGATTTATAGTAGACAGACAACATCATGACATAAGAGAACCTAGATAAGACTATGTATTAGTCCATTTTTTGTTACTTATAACAGAATACCTGAAACTGGGTAATTTATAAAAAAATTAAAATTTTCTTACTGTTTTGGAGGCTGGGAAGTCCACAATCCAAGGAGCACACCGAGTGAGGGCCTCCTTCTTGCTGGGAGCTCTATAGAGTCCTGTGGTAACCAAGGTATCAAATGACAAGAACGGTATGAATAAGAAAGCTAGCCTTCTCACTGGCTCTCTTTATAAAACCAGCAGAACCATGCCCATGACAACCCATTAAACCATTAATGTATTACTCCATGAGTGGATCAACCCTTTCACTAGGGCACAATCCTCGCAACTCAATCACTGCGTAAAGGCCCCACCTTCAACCACCATATTGAGGGTTAAGTTCCAACACGAGTTAGTGGGAACATTCAAACCACCTCATACCAATACTGTACGACATAAAAAATGACTGTGGATATTCATATGTTTAAAAAGCAATAGTTGAACAATACTGGAAATAGACAAGGACATCTGAAATTATATTTATTATTTTATTTTTTTATTATACATGTTTATAGGGTACAATTCGGTCTTTCAACACATGCATATATTATAGAATGGTTGAATCAGAATAGTTAGCATATCTATCACTTAAACATTTATAATTTGTTTGTGGTATAACATTCAAGATCCTCTTTTCTGCTATATTGAAATATGCAATGTAATATTATTAGCTATTGTCACCCTAGAGCACCAGAGCTTATCCTTCCTATCTAACTATAACTGTGTAACTTTGTACCAGTCTACCAATATTTCCCTGCCCCCCACCCCCTGACATTTTTTTAAAGATCTAATATTTTAACTTTATTTGGGGTTTCTGTTCTTTTACAATTCACAACGAACATAAATTTCAGTGTATTGAATATATTTTCCTTAATATCATCTTATGAAACTCAAATATTCTATATTCCTTATTGTTTAACATGCTTCAATTGAAGTAATCAATTTGATTAAAATCAGCCACAATTTTATCAATGACTTATAAAATGAAAACTTTAAAAAAATTTTTACCTTTATATTATGTAACCTACTGCATTTACTGATTTAATTAAATCTTCCCTTTACTATTTTATTAACCAATCAAAATAATTACTGTGGTGGGATTAATTTCATGTATTATTTGCTAGAAAACAGAGAAGCTTTGCTTGTTTGCTTGTGTCTTTGTTGTGTTTTGGGTATTTTTAGAGAAGTATAACTTAGGACAATATTATAATGTATATATCTATGTAAGTATAGACAGTTATATATAGATATATAAACAATTCATAATTGGTTTTGGTTACTAAAATGATATTAATTTGAAATAAATTAGGTTGGATATAGCATGCACCCAAGTATTTTGAACTTTCTAACTCCTTGTGGAAAGGTTGCATCAGGATTAGACTGGAGGTTTCTTTTCTTATCCTCATAGGTACTATAAGAAAATAAAGGCAAGCTCTTGTCAGAGTTGGAGGGAAGCTATAAAACCCATCCTTTCAAGAATTAATAAAGTCACTTCAGTTGGTTGTTGATGATACAAATGTATTATATCAAAAAATATGTTTCTGTGTCAATCAGCCCATGGAGTCAAAATTTAGCAAAAATGCATACAGATGAGTTAATTCTCAGGATCCCACAGGTAGACTAAGCCTCTTGGCACTGACTCTGGAAATGCATGCTTTCTCTTGAGAAGACTGTGTTCGTGGACACTTGAGAGTGGTTCATCTCAGTGTCCTCTACTTACTAGAGGTACATTTACAGCAGCAGATGCAGGAAATCCAGGAGCCTCATTAGAGGCTTTCAAATATCATAGGTTAGATAATGTAACACTTTAGAATCTGTGGTAAATGTACCTCCAACTAAAATATATCTACACTGGCAATAAAATGAAAATGGAAATATTCTTTAGAGCTGTTGTTTTGTATAAAAATACAGTTCAGTAGCCTAGACATTGAACTAGATTTGCTAAACTCTGCAGAAGAAAAAGAAAGAGATTCATCACCCTTACAACTTACAGTATAGCATTCAGGAGCACGGTATTTAGAAGGAGACAGCTCCAGAATTGAGCTATCATGACTATGGACTCAATGTTTGTGTCCCTCCAAAATCATATGTTGAAACCCTAAGCGCCAGTATGATGGTTGGAGATGGGGTCTTTGGGCGGTAATTACATTTAAATTAAGTAATGAGAGTAGAGCCATCATCATGAGATTAGTGGCCTTATAAAAAGAGGAAGCAAGAGAGAGAGAGAGAGA